>NW_027463790.1:0-229365 GCF_050947455.1 Rhinoderma darwinii
TGTGACCTCTCTGGCCTGTGATTGGCTGCAGGGGTCACATGACGCCTTCTTCTTTATATCTGTGTAACCTGCAGCGTTGCTGTGAACACGCGGCGGAGCCGCAGAGGATTCTGGGAACAATGGCGTTTGTTGCGGAACTTGACTTTCCCATTGAACTTAATGGAAAAAATCTGCAACAAATGCGCAGCGAATCCGCGGTATAAATCCGATATCCTGCGTGTTTATAATCCGCACCGCAGGTTAACCCCTTAATGACCAGGCCCGGTTCTGCTGTAGTTATTCCCTCCCTGTCTTCTCAGATCTATAAGGCCTCATTCACACCACAGCGTCCGAGAGTCGGCCAATACAAACGTCCGTTTTACCCGACCGGTTTACATCTGTAGATAATGTCACACAGCCCCCTGTAATGTCACACAGACCCCTGTAGATAATGTCACACAGCCCCCTGTATGTAATGTCACACAGCCCCCTGTAGATAATGGCACACAGCCCCCTGTAGATAATGTCACACAGCCCCCTGTATATAATGTCACACAGCACCCTGTAGATAATGTCACACAGCCCCCTGTAGATAATGGCACACAGCCCACTGTAGATAATGTCACACAGCCCCCTGTAGATAATGTCACACAGCCCCCTGTATGTAATGTCACACAGCCCCCTGTAGGTAATGCCACACAGCCACCTGTAGATAATGTCACACAGACCCCTGTATATAATGTCACACAGCCCCCTGTAGATAATGTCACACAGCCCCCTGTAGATAATGTCACACAGCCCCCTGTAGATAATGTCACACAGCCCCCTGTAGATAATGTCACACAGCCCCCTGTAGATAATGTCACACAGCCCCCTGTATATAATGTCACACAGCCCCCTGTAGGTAATGTCACACAGCCCCCTGTAGATAATGTCACACAGCCCCCCTGTAGATAATGTCACACAGCCCCCTGTAGATAATGTCACACAGCCCCCTGTATGTAATGTCACACAGCCTCCTGTAGATAATGTCACACAGCCCCCTGTAGATAATGTCACACAGCCCCCCTGTAGATGATGTCACACAGCCCCCTGTAGATAATGTCACACAGCCCCCCCTGTAGATAATGTCTCACAGCCCCCTGTATGTAATGTCACACAGCCCCCTGTAGATAATGTCACACAGCCCCCTGTAGATAATGTCACACAGCCCCCTGTAGATAATGTCACACAGCCCCCCTGTAGATAATGTCACACAGCCCCCCTGTAGATAATGTCACACAGCCCCCTGTAGATAATGTCACACAGCCCCCCTGTAGATAATGTCACACAGCCCCCTGTAGATAATGTCACACAGCCCCCCTGTAGATAATGTCACACAGCCCCCTGTATATAATGTCACAGCCCCCTGTAGATAATGTCACACAGCTCCCTGTAGGCAGTGCCTGTCACACAGCCTCCTGTAGATAATGTCACACAGCCCCCTGTAGATAATGTCACACAGCCCCCTGTAGATAATGTCACACAGCCCCCTGTATATAATGTCACAGCCCCCTGTAGATAATGTCACACAGCCCCTGTAGATAATGTCACACTGCCCCCTGTAGATAATGTCACACAGCCCCCCTGTAGATAATGTCACACAGCCCCCTGTAGATAATGTCACACAGCCCCCTGTATATAGTGTCACACAGCCCCCTGTAGATAATGTCACACAGCCCCCCTGTAGATAATGTCACACAGCCCCCTGTAGATAATGTCACACAGCCCCCTGTAGATAATGCCACACAGCCCCCTGTAGGTATTGTCACACAGCCCCCCTGTAGGTAATGTCACACAGCCCCCTGTATATAATGTCACACAGCCCCCTGTAGATAATGTCACACAGCACCCTGTAGATAATGTCACACAGCCCCCTGTAGATAATGTCACACAGCCCCCTGTAGATAATGTCACACAGCCCCCTGTAGATAATGTCACACAGCCCCCCTGTATATAATGCCACACAGCCCCCTGTAGATAATGTCACACAGCCCCCTGTAGGTAATGTCACACAGCCCCCTGTAGGTAATGCCACACAGCCCCCTGTAGATAATGTCACACAGCCCCCTGTAGATAATGTCACACAGCCCCCTGTATATAATGTCACACAGCCCCCTGTAGATAATGTCACACAGCCCCCTGTATATAATGTCACACAGCCCCCTGTAGATAATGTCACACAGCCCCCTGTAGATAATGTCACACAGCCCCCTGTAGATAATGTCACACAGCCCCCTGTAGATAATGTCACACAGCTCCCTGTAGATAATGTCACACAGCACCCTGTAGATAATGTCACACAGCCCCCTGTATATAATGCCACACAGCCCCCTGTAGATAATGTCACACAGCCCCCTGTAGGTAATGTCACACAGCCCCCTGTAGATAGTGTCACACAGCCCCCTGTAGGTAATGTCACACAGCCCCCTGTATATAATGCCACACAGCCCCCTGTAGATAATGTCACACAGCCCCCTGTAGGTAATGTCACACAGCCCCCTGTAGATAATGTCACACAGCCCCCTGTAGATAATGTCACACAGCCCCCTGTAGATAATGTCACACAGCCCCCTGTATATAATGCCACACAGCCCCCTGTAT
This sequence comes from Rhinoderma darwinii, assembly GCF_050947455.1. Classification (NCBI taxonomy): domain Eukaryota; kingdom Metazoa; phylum Chordata; class Amphibia; order Anura; family Rhinodermatidae; genus Rhinoderma; species Rhinoderma darwinii. Next base: position 2,623 of record NW_027463790.1, read on the forward strand.
ATAATGCCACACAGCCCCCTGTAGATAATGTCACACAGCCCCCTGTAGGTAATGTCACACAGCCCCCTGTAGATAGTGTCACACGGCCCCCTGTAGATAATGTCACACAGCTCCCTGTATATAATGCCACACAGCCCCCTGTAGGTAATGTCACACAGCCCCCTGTATATAATGTCACACAGCCCCCTGTAGATAATGTCACACAGCCCCCCCTGTAGATAATGTCACACAGCCCCCTGTAATGTCACACAGCCCCCTGTAGGTAATGTCACACAGCCCCCTGTAATGTCACACAGCCCCTGTATATAATGTCACACAGCCCCCTGTATATAATGTCACACAGCCTCCCTGTAGGTAATGTCACACAGCCCCCTGTAGATAATGTCACACAGCCCCCTGTATATAATGTCACACAGCTCCCTGTAGATAATGTCACACAGCCCCCTGTAGATAATGTCACACAGCCCCCTGTAGATAATGCCACACAGCCCCCTGTAGATAATGTCACACAGCCCCCTGTAAATAATGCCACACAGCCCCCTGTATGTAATGTCACACAGCCCCCTGTATATAATGTCACACAGCCTCCTGTAGATAATGTCACACAGCCCCCTGTAGGTAATGTCACACAGCCCCCTGTAGATAATGTCACACAGCCCCCTGTAGATAATGCCACACAGCCCCCTGTAGATAATGTCACACAGCCCCCTGTAGATAATGTCACACAGCCCCCTGTATATAATGTCACACAGCCCCCTGTAGATAATGTCACACAGCCCCCCTGTAGATAATGTCACACAGCCCCCTGTAGATAATGTCACACAGCCCCCTGTAGATAATGTCACACAGCCCCCTGTAATGTCACACAGCCCCCTGTAGATAATGTCACACAGCCCCCTGTAATGTCACACAGCCCCCTGTAGATAATGTCACACAGCCCCCTGTAGATAATGCCACACAGCCCCCTGTATATAATGCCACATAGCCCCCTGTAGATAATGCCACACAGCCCCCTGTAGATAATGTCACACAGCTCCCTGTAGATAATGCCACACAGCCCCCTGTATATAATGCCACATAGCCCCCTGTAGATAATGCCACACAGCCCCCTGTAGATAATGTCACACAGCCCCCTGTAGATAATGCCACACAGCCCCCTGTAGATAATGTCACACAGCCCCCTGTAGATAATGTCACACAGCCCCCTGTAATGTCACACAGCCCCCTGTATATAATGTCACACAGCCCCCTGTAGGTAATGTCACACAGCCCCCTGTAGATAATGTCACACAGCCCCCTGTAGATAATGTCACACAGCCCCCTGTATATAATGTCACACAGCCCCCTGTATATAATGTCACACAGCCCCCCCTGTAGGTAATGCCACACAGCCCCCTGTATATAATGTCACACAGCCCCCTGTATATAATGTCACACAGCCCCCTGTAGATAATGTCACACAGCCCCCTGTAGATAATGCCACACAGCCCCCTGTAGATAATGCCACACAGCCCCCTGTATGTAATGTCACACAGACCCCTGTAATGTCACACAGCCCCCTGTAGATAATGTCACACAGCCCCCTGTAGATAATGCCACACAGCCCCCTGTAGATAATGTCACACAGACCCCTGTAATGTCACACAGCCCCCTGTAGATAATGTCACACAGCCTCCTGTAGATAATGTCACACAGCCCCCCCTGTAGGTAATGTCACACAGCCCCCTGTAATGTCACACAGCCCCCTGTAGGTAATGTCACACAGCCCCCTGTAATGTCACACTGCCCCCTGTAGATAATGTCACACAGCCCCCTGTAATGTCACACAGCCCCCTGTAGATAATGTCACACAGCCCCCTGTAGGTAATGTCACACAGCCCCCTGTATATAATGTCACACAGCCCCCTGTAGATAATGTCACACAGCCCGCTGTAGATAATGTCACACAGCCCCCTGTAGATAATGTCACACAGCCCCCTGTAGATAATGTCACACAGCCCCCTGTAGATAATGCCACACAGCCCCCTGTAGGTAATGTCACACAGCCCCCTGTAGATAATGTCACACAGCCCCCTGTAGATAATGTCACACAGCCCCCTGTAGATAATGTCACACAGCCCCCTGTAGATAATGTCACACAGCCCCCTGTAGATAATGTCACACAGCCCCCTGTAGGTAATGTCACACAGCCCCCTGTATGTGATGACACACAGCCCCCTGTAGATAATGTCACACAGCCCCCTGTAGATAATGTCACACAGCCCCCTGTAGATAATGTCACACAGCCCCCTGTAGATAATGTCACACAGCTCCCTGTAGGTAATGTCACACAGCTCCCTGTAGGTAATGTCACACAGCCCCCTGTAGGTAATGCCACACAGCCCCCTGTAGGTAATGTCACACAGCCCCCTGTAGATAATGTCACACAGCCCCCTGTATATAATGTCACACAGCCCCCTGTAGATAATGTCACACAGCCCCCTGTATATAATGTCACACAGCCCCCTGTAGGTAATGTCACACAGCCCCCTGTAGATAATGTCACACAGCCCCCTGTAGGTAATGTCACACAGCCCCCTGTAGGTAATGTCACACAGCCCCCTGTAGATAATGCCACACCACACAGCCTCCTGTAGATAATGTCACACAGCCCCCTGTAGGTAATGTCACACAGCCCCCTGTAGGTAATGTCACACAGTCCCCTGTAGATAATGCCACACCACACAGCCCCCTGTAGATAATGTCACACAGCCTCCTGTAGATAATGTCACACAGCCCCCTGTAGATAATGTCACACAGCCCCCTGTAGATAATGTCACACAGCCCCCTGTAGATAATGTCACACAGACCCCTGTAATGTCACACAGCCCCCTGTAATGTCACACAGCCCCCTGTAGGTAATGTCACACAGCCCCCCTGTATATAATGTCACACAGCCCCCTGTAGATAATGTCACACAGCCCCCCTGTATATAATGTCACACAGCCCCCTGTAGATAATGCCACACAGCCCCCTGTAGATAATGTCACACAGCCCCCTGTGGGTAATGTCACACAGCCCCCTGTATATAATGTCACACAGCCCCCTGTGGGTAATGTCACACAGCCCCCTGTGGGTAATGACACACAGCCCCCCCTGTAGATAATGTCACACAGCCCCCTGTAGATAATGTCACACAGCCCCCTGTAGATAATGTCACACAGACCCCTGTAGATAATGCCACACAGCCCCCTGTAGGTAATGTCACACAGCCCCCTGTAGATAATGTCACACAGCCCCCTGTGGGTAATGTCACACAGCCCCCTGTAGATAATGTCACACAGCCTCCTGTAGGTAATGTCACACAGCCCCCTGTAGATAATGTCACACAGCCCCCTGTGGGTAATGTCACACAGCCCCCTGTAGGTAATGTCACACAGCCTCCTGTAGGTAATGTCACACAGCCTCCTGTAGATAATGCCACACAGCCCCCTGTATATAATGTCACACAGCCCCCTGTATATGATGTCACACAGCCCCCTGTATATAATGTCACACAGCCCCCTGTAGATAATGTCACACAGCCCCCTGTAGATAATGCCACACAGCCCCCTGTAGATAATGTCACACAGCCCCCTGTAGATAATGTCACACAGCCCCCTGTAGATAATGTCACACAGCCCCCTGTAGATAATGTCACACAGCTCCCTGTAGATAATGTCACACAGCCCCCTGTATATAATGTCACACAGCCCCCTGTATATAATGTCACACAGCCCCCTGTAGATAATGTCACACAGCCCCCTGTAGATAATGTCACACAGCCCCCTGTGGGTAATGTCACACAGCCCCCCTGTAGATAATGTCACACAGCCCCCTGTAGGTAATGTCACACAGCCCCCCCTGTATATAATGTCACACAGCCCCCTGTATATAATGACACACAGCCCCCTGTAGATAATGCCACACAGCCCCCTGTATATAATGTCACACAGCCCCCTGTATATAATGTCACACAGCCCCCCTGTATATAATGTCACACAGCCCCCTGTAGATAATGTCACACAGCCCCCTGTATATAATGCCACACAGCCCCCTGTAGATAATGCCACACAGCTCCCTGTAGATAATGTCACACAGCCCCCTGTAGATAATGTCACACAGCCCCCTGTATATAATGTCACACAGCCCCCTGTAGATAATGTCACACAGCCCCCTGTAGGTAATGTCACACAGCTCCCTGTAGATAATGTCACACAGCCCCCTGTAGGTAATGTCACACAGCCCCCTGTAGGTAATGTCACACAGCCCCTGTATATGATGACACACAGCCTCCCTGTATATGATGACACACAGCCCCCTGTAGATAATGTCACACAGCCCCCTGTAGATAATGTCACACAGCCCCCTGTAGGTAATGTCACACAGCCCCCTGTAGATAATGTCACACAGCCTCCTGTAGATAATGTCACACAGCCCCCCTGTATATAATGTCACACAGCCCCCTGTAGATAATGTCACACAGCCCCCTGTATATAATGTCACACAGCTCCCTGTATATAGTGTCACACAGCCTCCTGTAGATAATGTCACACAGCCCCCTGTAGATAATGCCACACAGCCCCCTGTAGATAATGTCACACAGCCCCCTGTGGGTAATGTCACACAGCCCCCCTGTAGATAATGTCACACAGCCCCCCCTGTATATAATGTCACACAGCCCCCTGTATATAATGACACACAGCCCCCTGTAGGTAATGTCACACAGCCCCCTGTAGATAATATCACACAGCCCCCTGTAGATAATGTCACACAGCCCCCTGTAGATAATGCCACACAGCCCCCTGTATATAATGTCACACAGCCCCCTGTATATAATGTCACACAGCCCCCCTGTATATAATGTCAGACAGCCCCCTGTAGATAATGTCACACAGCCCCCTGTATATAATGCCACACAGCCCCCTGTAGATAATGCCACACAGCTCCCTGTAGATAATGTCACACAGCCCCCTGTAGATAATGTCACACAGCCCCCTGTATATAATGTCACACTGCCCCCTGTAGATAATGTCACACAGCCCCCTGTAGATAATGTCACACAGCCCCCTGTAGGTAATGTCACACAGCCCCCTGTAGATAATGCCACACAGCCCCCCTGTAGATAATGTCACACAGCCCCCTGTAGGTAATGTCACACAGCCCCCTGTATATAATGTCACACAGCCCCCTGTAGGTAATGTCACACAGCCCCCCCTGTAGATAATGACACACAGCCCCCTGTAGATAATGTCACACAGCCCCCTGTAATGTCACACAGCCCCCTGTAGATAATGTCACACAGCCCCCTGTAGGTAATGTCACACAGCCCCCTGTAGGTAATGTCACACAGCCCCCTGTAGATAATGTCACACAGCCCCCTGTAGATAGTGTCACACAGCCCCCTGTAGATAATGTCACACAGCCCCCTGTAGATAATGTCACACAGCCCCCTGTAGATAATGTCACACAGCCCCCTGTATGTAATGTCACACAGCCCCCTGTATGTAATGTCACACAGCCCCCTGTAGATCCCCTGTATATAATGTCACACAGCCCCCTGTAGGTAATGTCACACAGCCCCCTGTAGATAATGACACACAGCCCCCTGTAGATAATGTCACACAGCCCCCTGTAGGTAATGTCACACAGCCCCCTGTAGATAATGTCACACAGCCCCCTGTAGATAATGTCACACAGCCCCCTGTAGGTAATGCCACACAGCCCCCTGTAGATAATGTCACACAGCCCCCTGTAGATAGTGTCACACAGCCCCCTGTAGATAATGTCACACAGCCCCCTGTAGATAATGTCACACAGCCCCCTGTAGATAATGTCACACAGCCCCCTGTATATAATGTCACACAGCCCCCTGTATGTAATGTCACACAGCCCCCTGTAGATCCCCTGTATATAATGTCACACAGCCCCCTGTAGGTAATGTCACACAGCCCCCTGTAGATAATGACACACAGCCCCCTGTAGATAATGTCACACAGCCCCCTGTAGGTAATGTCACACAGCCCCCTGTAGATAATGTCACACAGCCCCCTGTAGATAATGTCACACAGCCCCCTGTAGATAATGTCACACAGCCCCCTGTATATAATGTCACACAGCCCCCTGTAGATAATGTCACACAGCCCCCTGTAGATAATGCCACACAGCCCCCTGTAGGTAATGTCACACAGCCCCCTGTAGATAATGTCACACAGCCCCCTGTAGATAATGTCACACAGCCCCCTGTAGATAATGTCACACAGCCCCCTGTAGATAATGTCACACAGCCCCCTGTAGATAATGTCACACAGCCCCCTGTAGGTAATGTCACACAGCCCCCTGTATATGATGACACACAGCCCCCTGTAGATAATGTCACACAGCCCCCTGTAGATAATGTCACACAGCCCCCTGTAGATAATGTCACACAGCCCCCTGTAGATAATGTCACACAGCCCCCTGTAGATAATGTCACACAGCCCCCTGTAGGTAATGCCACACAGCCCCCTGTAGGTAATGTCACACAGCCCCCTGTAGATAATGTCACACAGCCCCCTGTATATAATGTCACACAGCCCCCTGTAGGTAATGTCACACAGCCCCCTGTAGATAATGTCACACAGCCCCCTGTAGGTAATGTCACACAGCCCCCTGTAGGTAATGTCACACAGCCCCCTGTAGATAATGCCACACCACACAGCCTCCTGTAGATAATGTCACACAGCCCCCTGTAGGTAATGTCACACAGCCCCCTGTAGGTAATGTCACACAGTCCCCTGTAGATAATGCCACACCACACAGCCCCCTGTAGATAATGTCACACAGCCTCCTGTAGATAATGTCACACAGCCCCCTGTAGATAATGTCACACAGCCCCCTGTAGATAATGTCACACAGCCCCCTGTAGATAATGTCACACAGACCCCTGTAATGTCACACAGCCCCCTGTAATGTCACACAGCCCCCTGTAGGTAATGTCACACAGCCCCCCTGTATATAATGTCACACAGCCCCCTGTAGATAATGTCACACAGCCCCCCTGTATATAATGTCACACAGCCCCCTGTAGATAATGCCACACAGCCCCCTGTAGATAATGTCACACAGCCCCCTGTGGGTAATGTCACACAGCCCCCTGTATATAATGTCACACAGCCCCCTGTGGGTAATGTCACACAGCCCCCTGTGGGTAATGACACACAGCCCCCCCTGTAGATAATGTCACACAGCCCCCTGTAGATAATGTCACACAGCCCCCTGTAGATAATGTCACACAGACCCCTGTAGATAATGCCACACAGCCCCCTGTAGGTAATGTCACACAGCCCCCTGTAGATAATGTCACACAGCCCCCTGTGGGTAATGTCACACAGCCCCCTGTAGATAATGTCACACAGCCTCCTGTAGGTAATGTCACACAGCCCCCTGTAGATAATGTCACACAGCCCCCTGTGGGTAATGTCACACAGCCCCCTGTAGGTAATGTCACACAGCCTCCTGTAGGTAATGTCACACAGCCTCCTGTAGATAATGCCACACAGCCCCCTGTATATAATGTCACACAGCCCCCTGTATATGATGTCACACAGCCCCCTGTATATAATGTCACACAGCCCCCTGTAGATAATGTCACACAGCCCCCTGTAGATAATGCCACACAGCCCCCTGTAGATAATGTCACACAGCCCCCTGTAGATAATGTCACACAGCCCCCTGTAGATAATGTCACACAGCCCCCTGTAGATAATGTCACACAGCTCCCTGTAGATAATGTCACACAGCCCCCTGTATATAATGTCACACAGCCCCCTGTATATAATGTCACACAGCCCCCTGTAGATAATGTCACACAGCCCCCTGTAGATAATGTCACACAGCCCCCTGTGGGTAATGTCACACAGCCCCCCTGTAGATAATGTCACACAGCCCCCTGTAGGTAATGTCACACAGCCCCCCCTGTATATAATGCCACACAGCCCCCTGTATATAATGTCACACAGCCCCCTGTATATAATGTCACACAGCCCCCCTGTATATAATGTCACACAGCCCCCTGTAGATAATGTCACACAGCCCCCTGTATATAATGCCACACAGCCCCCTGTAGATAATGCCACACAGCTCCCTGTAGATAATGTCACACAGCCCCCTGTAGATAATGTCACACAGCCCCCTGTATATAATGTCACACAGCCCCCTGTAGATAATGTCACACAGCCCCCTGTAGGTAATGTCACACAGCTCCCTGTAGATAATGTCACACAGCCCCCTGTAGGTAATGTCACACAGCCCCCTGTAGGTAATGTCACACAGCCCCTGTATATGATGACACACAGCCTCCCTGTATATGATGACACACAGCCCCCTGTAGATAATGTCACACAGCCCCCTGTAGATAATGTCACACAGCCCCCTGTAGGTAATGTCACACAGCCCCCTGTAGATAATGTCACACAGCCTCCTGTAGATAATGTCACACAGCCCCCCTGTATATAATGTCACACAGCCCCCTGTAGATAATGTCACACAGCCCCCTGTATATAATGTCACACAGCTCCCTGTATATAGTGTCACACAGCCTCCTGTAGATAATGTCACACAGCCCCCTGTAGATAATGCCACACAGCCCCCTGTAGATAATGTCACACAGCCCCCTGTGGGTAATGTCACACAGCCCCCCTGTAGATAATGTCACACAGCCCCCCCTGTATATAATGTCACACAGCCCCCTGTATATAATGACACACAGCCCCCTGTAGGTAATGTCACACAGCCCCCTGTAGATAATATCACACAGCTCCCTGTAGATAATGTCACACAGCCCCCTGTAGATAATGTCACACAGCCCCCTGTAGATAATGTCACACAGCCCCCTGTAGGTAATGTCACACAGCCCCCTGTAGATAATGTCACACAGCCCCCTGTAGATAATGCCACACAGCCCCCTGTATATAATGTCACACAGCCCCCTGTATATAATGTCACACAGCCCCCCTGTATATAATGTCAGACAGCCCCCTGTAGATAATGCCACACAGCCCCCTGTAGATAATGCCACACAGCTCCCTGTAGATAATGTCACACAGCCCCCTGTAGATAATGTCACACAGCCCCCTGTATATAATGTCACACTGCCCCCTGTAGATAATGTCACACAGCCCCCTGTAGATAATGTCACACAGCCCCCTGTAGGTAATGTCACACAGCCCCCTGTAGATAATGCCACACAGCCCCCCTGTAGATAATGTCACACAGCCCCCTGTAGGTAATGTCACACAGCCCCCTGTATATAATGTCACACAGCCCCCTGTAGGTAATGTCACACAGCCCCCCCTGTAGATAATGACACACAGCCCCCTGTAGATAATGTCACACAGCCCCCTGTAATGTCACACAGCCCCCTGTAGATAATGTCACACAGCCCCCTGTAGGTAATGTCACACAGCCCCCTGTAGGTAATGTCACACAGCCCCCTGTAGATAATGTCACACAGCCCCCTGTAGATAGTGTCACACAGCCCCCTGTAGATAATGTCACACAGCCCCCTGTAGATAATGTCACACAGCCCCCTGTAGATAATGTCACACAGCCCCCTGTATGTAATGTCACACAGCCCCCTGTATGTAATGTCACACAGCCCCCTGTAGATCCCCTGTATATAATGTCACACAGCCCCCTGTAGGTAATGTCACACAGCCCCCTGTAGATAATGACACACAGCCCCCTGTAGATAATGTCACACAGCCCCCTGTAGGTAATGTCACACAGCCCCCTGTAGATAATGTCACACAGCCCCCTGTAGATAATGTCACACAGCCCCCTGTAGGTAATGCCACACAGCCCCCTGTAGATAATGTCACACAGCCCCCTGTAGATAGTGTCACACAGCCCCCTGTAGATAATGTCACACAGCCCCCTGTAGATAATGTCACACAGCCCCCTGTAGATAATGTCACACAGCCCCCTGTATATAATGTCACACAGCCCCCTGTATGTAATGTCACACAGCCCCCTGTAGATCCCCTGTATATAATGTCACACAGCCCCCTGTAGGTAATGTCACACAGCCCCCTGTAGATAATGACACACAGCCCCCTGTAGATAATGTCACACAGCCCCCTGTAGGTAATGTCACACAGCCCCCTGTAGATAATGTCACACAGCCCCCTGTAGATAATGTCACACAGCCCCCTGTAGATAATGTCACACAGCCCCCTGTATATAATGTCACACAGCCCCCTGTATATAATGTCACACAGCCCCCTGTAGATAATGTCACACAGCCCCCCTGTAGATAATGTCACACAGCCCCCTGTAGATAATGTCACACAGCCCCCTGTAGATAATGTCACACAGCCCCCTGTAGGTAATGTCACACAGCCCCCTGTAGGTAATGTCACACAGCCCCCTGTAGATAATGTCACACAGCCCCCTGTAGATAATGACACACAGCCCCCTGTAGATAATGTCACACAGCCCCCTGTAATGTCACACAGCCCCCTGTAATGCCACACAGCCCCCCTGTAGATAATGTCTCACAGCCCCCTGTAGGTTATGTCACACAGCCCCCTGTAGATAATGTCACACAGCCCCCTGTAGGTAATGTCACACAGCCCCCTGTAGGTAATGTCACACAGCCCCCTGTAGATAATGTCACACAGCCCCCTGTAGATAATGTCACACAGCCCCCTGTAGGTAATGTCACACAGCCCCCTGTAGATAATGTCACACAGCCCCCTGTAGATAATGTCACACAGCCCCCTGTAGATAATGTCACACAGCCCCCTGTAGATAATGTCACACAGCCCCCTGTAGATAATGTCACACAGCCCCCTGTAGGTAATGTCACACAGCTCCCTGTAGATAATGTCACACAGCCCCCTGTAGGTAGTGTCACACAGCCCCCTGTAGATAATGTCACACAGCCCCCTGTAGGTAGTGTCACACAGCCCCCTGTAGGTAATGTCACACAGCCCCCTGTAGGTAATGTCACACAGCCCCCTGTAGGTAATGTCACACAGCCCCCTGTAGGTAATGTCACACAGCCCCCTGTAGGTAATGTCACACAGCCCCCTGTAGGTAATGTCACACAGCCCCCTGTAGGTAATGTCACACAGCCCCCTGTAGGTAATGTCACACAGCCCCCTGTAGGTAATGTCACACAGCCCCCTGTAGGTAATGTCACAGATACCCCTGTAGATAATGTCACACAGCCCCCTGTAGATAATGTCACACAGCCCCCTGTAGATAATGTCACACAGCCCCCTGTAGATAATGTCACACAGCCCCCTGTAGGTAATGTCACACAGCCCCCTGTAGGTAATGTCACACAGCCCCCTGTAGGTAATGTCACACAGCCCCCTGTAGGTAATGTCACACAGCCCCCTGTAGATAATGTCACACAGCCCCCTGTAGGTAATGCCACACAGCCCCCTGTAGGTAATGCCACACAGCCCCCTGTAGGTAATGCCACACAGCCCCCTGTAGGTAATGCCACACAGCCCCCTGTAGGTAATGCCACACAGCCCCCTGTAGGTAATGCCACACAGCCCCCTGTAGGTAATGCCACACAGCCCCCTGTAGGTAATGCCACACAGCCCCCTGTAGGTAATGCCTCACAGCCCCCTGTAGGTAATGCCTCACAGCCCCCTGTAGGTAATGCCACACAGCCCCCTGTAGGTAATGCCACCTCCCCCTGTAGGTAATGCCACACAGCCCCCTGTAGGTAATGCCACACAGCCCCCTGTAGGTAATGCCACACAGCCCCCTGTAGGTAATGTCACACAGCCCCCCTGTAGGTAATGCCACACAGCCCCCTGTAGGTAATGCCACACAGCCCCCTGTAGGTAATGCCACACAGCCCCCCTGTAGGTAATGCCACACAGCCCCCCTGTAGGTAATGCCACACAGCCCCCCTGTAGGTAATGCCACACAGCCCCCCTGTAGTTAATTCCACACAGCCCCCCCTGTGGGTAATGCCACACAGCCCCCCCGTAGGCAGTGCCTGCCACACAGCCCCCCGTAGGCAGTGCCTGACACACAGCCCCCCGTAGGCAGTGCCTGCCACACAGCCCCCCCGTAGGCAGTGCCTGTCACACAGCCCCCCCGTAGGCAGTGCCTGCCACACAGCCCCCCCTTCTGGGAAGAAAGTCGCGCCCCATAACCCACATCCACCGGATAAGTCACACCCCATAAGACACACCCACCAAGGAAGCCACAACCTAAGTGTCCCTGAACTTTTTATTTTTCTGTCGATGGAGCGGAGTGAGGGCTTTTTTTTTTGTAGGACGAGCTGCAGTTTTTTATATTTAACCCCTTCAGGACACAGCCTGTTTTGGCCTTGTGGACGCAGGCGATTTTTTCAAATCGGACATGTGTCACTTTATGTGGTAATAGCTTGGGAATGCTTTTACCTATCCAAGCGATTCTGAGATTGTTTTCTCGTGACATATTGTACTTTACGTCTGTGAAAAAATTTGGCCGATAAATTCAGTATTTATTTATAATAAACACCAAAATTTAGAGAACATTTGCAAAAAATTGCATTTTTCTAAATTTGAATGTATCTGCTTGTAAAACAGACAGTAATACCACACACAATAGTTACTAGTTCACATCCCCCACATGTCTACTTTATGTTTGCATCGTTTTTTGAACGTCCTTTTATTTTTCTATGACCTCACAAGGTTTAGAACTTTAGCAGCAATTTCTCACATTTTCAAGAAATTTCCAAAACTTATTTTTTCATGGACCAGTTCAGTTCTGAAGTGGCTTTGAGGGCCTTATATATTAGAAAATCCCCATAAATCACCCCATTTTAAAAACTTCACCCCTCAAAGTATTCAAAACAGCATTCAGAAAGTTTCTTAACCCTTTAGGCATTTCACAGGAAGCAAAGTAGAGGTGTGATTTACAAATGTAATTATTTTTGCAGAAATTCATTTGTAATAGAAAAATTTCTGTAACACAGAAGGTTTTATCAGAGAAACGCAACTCAATACTTATTGCCCAGATTCTGCAGTTTTTATAAATACCCCACATGTGGCCCTAGTGTGATAATGGACTGAAACGCCGGCCTCCGAAGCAAAGGAGCACCTGGTGGATTTTGAAGCCTCCTTTTTATTACAATATATTTTAGGCACCATGTCAGGTTTGAAGAGGTCTTGTGGTACCTAAACAGTGGAAACCCCCAAAAAGTGACCCCATTTTGGAAACTACACCCCTCAAGGAATTTATCTAGTTGTATAGTGAGCATTTTAACCCCACCGGTTTTTTGCTGAATTTATTGGCGTTAGTCTGTGAAAATGAAAATCGACATTTCTTCTGAAGAAACAGACATTTTTAATTTTTGCAAGGAATAAAGGAGAAAAAGCCGCCCAACATTTGTAAAGAAATTTATCCTGATTACGGCAATACCCCATATGTGGTCCTAAACTTATATTTGAACGCATTACAGCCCTCAGAAGGGAAGGAGCGCCATTTGGGTTTTGGAGCTCAAATTTTGCTATAATGGTTTTCGATGCCATGTCCCATTTGCAACGCCCTGGAGGGACCAAAACAGCAGAAACCCCCCAAAAGTGACCCCATTCACTATCAGAATCCAAGAGCGCAAATGCCTCTTCAGTGGTATATAACTTGCGTGCCATTTTTTACGTATTTGTTTTTTTACTTATTTTTTGTAACCGTTTTAATAAAAGTAACAAAGAAAAAGTCCACTAATCCATTGATCAATAAATTTATGAACAACCCTAAGGCCCTGTTCACACAGAGTTTTTTTACGAGTTTTTCGGCGCGGAAACCGCTCCGCAAAACTCGTCAAAAACCGCCCAAAAATGTCTCCCATTGATTTCAATGGGAGTTGGACGAGTTTTTTTACCGTGAGCAAAAAAAACGCATCGCGGTAAAAAGAAGCGACATGACCTATCTTGAGGCGGTTTCCGCCTCCAAAACCCCATTTCAATCAGTCAGAAGGGTAAAAAATACACCTCGACGAGTGTTTTGGCGAGTTTTTATCAAACCACTGTGCAAAAAACGTCTGGAGCAGTTTTTGCAAGAGGAATTTTCCTCCTGCAAAAAACTCAGTGTGAACACAGCCTAACAATGAATCAATGTATTTAGAATTTACATACAATTACATTTTTTGACGTGTAAAATATATGAAGAGATTTATATAAGTATATGTGTGTGTGTATGTGTGTGTATATGTGTGTATATGTGTGTATATGTGTGTATATGTGTGTATATGTATGTATATGTGTGTATATGTGTGTATATGTGTGTATATGTGTGTATACGTGTGTATATGTGTGTATATGTGTGTATATGTGTGTATATGTATGTATATGTGTGTATATGTGTGTATATGTGTGTATATGTGTGTATATGTGTGTATATGTGTGTATATGTGTGTATATGTGTGTATATGTATGTATATGTATGTATATGTGTGTATATGTGTGTATATGTGTGTATATGTGTGTATATGTGTGTATATGTGTGTATATGTGTGTATATGTGTGTATATGTATGTATATGTATGTATATGTGTGTATATGTGTGTATATGTGTGTATATGTGTGTATATGTATGTATATGTATGTATATGTGTGTATATGTGTGTATATGTATGTATATGTGTGTATATGTGTGTATATGTGTGTATATGTGTGTATATGTGTGTATATGTATGTATATGTATGTATATGTGTGTATATGTGTGTATATGTGTGTATATGTGTGTATATGTATGTATATGTGTGTATATGTGTGTATATGTGTGTATATGTATGTATATGTGTGTATATGTGTGTATATGTGTGTATATGTATATATTACATGTACGTATATATCTATATGATGCTATAGATATATAACATCCCTAATTATTAATATTTAGTATTAACAAATTTCAAATATATGTCTATATATAATCTATATATTACGTGTGTGTGTGTGTGTATATATATATATAATATACACACACAGTATATAAATATATATATATACACACACACATTGTAACGAACAGCACAGAAAGTTTGTTGCTGCAACAAACTTTGCTGTGAACACCATGATAGCTTTATCATGGTGATCACGTCATCAGGACCGACACCAATCCGGTCCTGATGTCTTCTCTCAGCACTTAGGCGGCTAGTAGCAGCGTGTGCCGAGAGATTCAGAGCACAGGGAGAGCGCTGTGCACTCTGTTCTGGCACCACGTGAATTAACGGGCTGCAGGAGAGAAGCCCAGCACGGCAGCCCGTTAATCTACGTGGGCTGGTCGTGAAGGGGTTAATAATATTTTGTAGAGAACTAAAAACTTTATCGAACTATTATTACCAAATGGCATTACTCTTCTGGGGGACGTGATCTAGTGATGATTAGATCGCTGGTACAATACACTGTAACACTAATATCGCAGTATATCGTGATTACGTTTAAGGGGTTAATGGGAGCAGAAAGATGGCGGACCTTCATAACCACAGGCTGCCATGACAGCCATCCATACCCCGTGATCGTAGTGAGAGGGGCCGATAATCTGTCACAGAGGACCCCCCCTCTCTTTCTTACAGCTTAGATTCTGCAGTCGCTATTGACCACGGCATCTAAGTAGTTAAATGTCCGGGGTCGACGTCCTCTCCGGTCTCCGGCCTTTGCAGCAGGTGTCCGGTCTTCCCTATGTCATGTGAACAACTCCTGTGCAGGAAGGGGTTAAATGAGTAAAATACAAGTTTATACAGAATCTTATCCCACAAAACAAAGTATCACTCTGCTCCGCTCCACCTGCGCTATAACATGATGATAAGAGACAATGACAGAGAGAAAACAAGAACGCGCACAATAGTGCATGAAACTGTGTATACGGGTGTGAACAGAGTGCTAACCTTAGCATCACTTGCACTCTGGATGTCATAACCACACCAGGTTAGCATCACTTGCACTCTGTTCACACCTGTATACACAGTTTCATGCACTATTGTGCGCTTTGTTGTTTTCTCTGTCATTGTCTAGCCACGTCTTTGGGATTGTCCTAGGAACCCATAGATTGAACCCAAGTGTTCTCTACCAAGCCGCAAAAGATAGTCTATGGAACATATCAAAGAAAAAGGAAAAACTATCTATATCATCCTACAGCTGACTCCCTGCAACGATGGAACATTTTAAACACCGAAAAGAGTCCCGAGAGAGACTCCTAAAACTACTGACTGCAAGTAATCCCTCTATCCGGCCACAAACGGATTCCGAGACTGTAGAACTTAATGATGAGGATTCACAGAAAATGACCCATCTTTTTAATGAGCTTGAAGACACATCTAGATCAGAAATGCAACATCATATTGATGTCATCTTTTTATCTATGTATCTAAAAGAAAAAATCACACCCAGAGGGCTTACAATGCCTTTCTACATTCAAAGATGACATTATCTTCACAACAGATTGGGAAGAGTATATGGAAGAATGCACTAAGGCCTCATTCACACGGCAGGGTTTCCCGGCCGGGTGCCGGCCGTTCATAAATCGGCCGGCACACGGCTGCATTAGGAATAATAGACCCCTAATGGGGCTATTCACACGACCGATTTTTTGACGGCCGGGAAAACCGCCCGTCAAAAAATAGGACATGCTCTATTTTCGCCCGGGTACCCGGCCGCCCGGCTCCCATAGAAGTCTATGGGGCCGGGTAATACCCGGCCATCACCGGGATGTGTCCCGAGTGACGGCCGGGTTTTCCGGCTCTTGCGCTCTATCTCCTCCTCCTCACAGCGCAGAGTGCATGTGAGGAGGAGGAGTTGATGCCATTCTGACGAATGGCATCGCTGTACACGGTGTGGCAGGGCCGGGGTGTACAGCAGGTGGAAGGGAGCGCTGCGCTGGCTCCCTTCTCCTGCTTGTTTTAAAAGCGCCCTGGCCCGGCGACACCTTTGATGGCGCCGCTAGCAGCTGCAGCAGCTGTTGCTGCTGCTGCTACTACTGTAGCGACGCCACTATAGCAGAGCGGGGAGGTATCTCCCCGCTCTGCTATGTGCTAGCCGCACTTTAGCTCATTGAAGGAGCGGAATCCCCGTGTGTTCGGGGATTCCGCTCCTGGACAGAGCGCTTGATGTCTCTGTCCATATCTGGGCAGTGACATCAGGAGAAACTCCTGAAGCAGAATCCCCAAACACATGGGGATTCCCCTTCAGGAGTTGCCGCTGATGTCACTGTCCGGATCTGCCCGGCACGGATGCATAACTTTATGCAAACCGGCCGGGCAGAATGGCCGATTTTACCGGCCGGCACTCGGGCTCGGACGCGACCCGGTCGTGTGGGATGATCAATAGATTGTTATCCAAACGGAAAATACTATGTGTCAAACTCACCAGTAGAATTGAAACAATTATAGAACAACTAAAAACTTACTCCAAACATCAAGAGTTCCATCACATCAACCATAATATCAATCATAGAATCTTCAAAGCCAATAAACTCACCAGAGATAGAACAGACTATCAAACTAACCAAATCAGATCTTGGAATAAACACCCTTCCCAATATATTCGTCCCGAACGAACACATACAATGAATAATATCCCTCAGCCAATCAGTACCCTTCCTCAATTAGACCCTAAAAAAATTGAATTAGAAAAAAGATTTGAAATGACCCAATCACGTAGAATATTCCTTAACAGCAAATTTGGCAAAGTAAATCATGGAAATTCACCAAACAACAAACCCAAACCAATAGAACAGAATATCAAAAATGCAAATTCAGTTAACCCCAGTTTCTCTGATTCTTCCACAGTTCAGAACCTATCCACAAGAAAATCATCAATTGACATGTCTATACTGACAGTTCACAACTCACCCAACAATTCCCCAATCAGAACTCAATTGAACCCCTCCCTTTCCCACCCACCCAATACACCTATATCTTCCCCTAACCCTTTATCGCTGTGCCCCATTGATTGTTCCCTCCCCTCGGGAACCAATACTATTGATAACACCAGAGCTGGTTCGAATATGTCCGTTCCATTCCTAGCCTCTGCATTTTCTACGCAATTAGAAGAGCCTATACACTCCAGCTCTCAACCTTCTTCTCTTTTTTTAGAATCAATCCCCCCATCCAACTCACAAATGTTAACGATCACTCATTTTTTTCATCCCAAAAAAAGAAAAAACGATACAGAGGAACCAGGGGAGACAAAAAGAATAACCACCTCCCCCACACGACAAACCTCTATCTTTAATCTCTAAAACCGCACTCTAAATGGCTCGGAAACGTCACTCCCGAATAAAGGTCTGGCTTTCTGTCCAACGGCCAGTACCAATGGCATTGACTTATTCCTAGATCTACACAGACTGACTAGGAAATGAACACTACATAGACACTTTCAAGTCACAGCCACAAAAAACAATTCTCCTAACTCAGACAATGTTAATAAAGTAAATGCAATCCTAGATACAGAGACACCTGATGCATTTAGACATACAGATCTCAAACCCATATCTAAGTTCTATCCTGTGGGAAACCAAGGACATTTCATTAACACCTTCCACCACCTAGTTCTTAAAGATCTGGAGGAGCTAGACTCGTATAAAATCCGTGGTAAAATCAATCGAACTCCTAAAGAGAAAATAGCTCTAAAAAATGTAAAAAGCAATGATCAAATAGTCATCCGATCAGCAGACACGGGAGGGGGTACAGTAGTACAAAACATTATGGATTATCATGCAGAAGCCATGAAAATGTTATCAGACAAGAACTATTCTATTAACCTTACAGATAATCCACTATCGACCATTATGGAAGACCTCAAAACCATGGTCAACCAAGCCTTATCCAACCACATTCTCAATAAAAATGATAAAAACGATCTGATCCCGAGAAACACCAACATGCCTTATTTCTACCATTTACCAAAAATACATAAAACCCAACCAATCCCCCAGGCAGACCCATTATATCAGGTCTGCCATCTCCCACCTGCCATCTCTCCCATTATCTGGATTTCATTTGACAAAAGTATGTGATGGAGTTCCCCGGCTTCCTCAAAGATTCAACACAACTGATAAAGGATTTAAACAAAATTTCGATCAAAGAAAATGTATTGTTTATCACTCTAGATGTGACCTCATTGTACAGCAATATCGAACATACATTAGGCCTGGAAAACCTGAAAATAAGATGAGAGAGATACTGAATTACTTTCTGCACAATCCGACTTTTTATGCAAGAGTATGGAATTCATCCTAAAAAATAACATTTTTACATTGGACCAGAAACTGGACCATCAAACAAAAGGCACGGCTATGGGGACGCGAGTAGCACCCAGTTATGCCAACATTTTCATGGGAATGTTTGCAGAAGAACACATTTGGCAACACCCGTGGGCAACTACTAATATTTTATTATTTAGGAGATACATAGACGATCTGTTCCTGATTTGGGAAGGTGATTTTACAACAGCGACAGATTTCTGTCAGACACTAAATAATAACACCTGGGGATAAAATTCACCTTCAATATACAGTCGACTGAAATTGATTTTTTAGATCTTACCATAGCAAAAACAACAAATAAAATTATCACCCGTACACATTTTAAAAAAGTGGATAGCAACAGCTATCTGGACTATAAGAGCAGTCACTATCTGAAGTGGCTAAAAAATATACCATATAGCCAGTACAAGAGGATCCGAAAAAACTGTACATTAAACAAAGACTTCAATAATCAAAGCCGAATTCTGCAAAAACGGTTTAAAGACAAAAATTACCCACAGACACTCCTTTCAGATGCATATAAAAGACAGTAATTTTAAGCCAAGAAGAATGCTTACCTTCTAACGAGACAACATCAAACGGAACTAAAGAGAAGGACACAATGGGTACAAAAAAGGCGAAGGAAAAACCACAAAAAAACTCTCTTTCCTTCAATTTTATAACAAAATACAATGCAGCACATAAAAACATAAAAGACATTATGAATAGACACTGGCACATCCTACGCGTTGACCCCTTTTTAAAAAATAGTTTACCAACGAAACCGATAATAACATTTAAAAGAGCAAAGACTGTCAAAAATATCTTGGCACCTAGCCGGATAAATTTTTCTGGGAAACAAAAAATACCTCAACAAATTACCGTGAATTCTTTTTTGTATACAAAAGGGAGCTCAAAATGTAGAAAAAAGAGATCTTTATGCTGCTCCAGCACACTCTCCAGCACACTCTCCAGCACACTCTCTCCAGCACACTCTCTCCAGCACACTCTCTCCAGCACACTCTCTCCAGCACACTCTCTCCAGCACACTCTCTCCAGCACACTCTCCAGCACACTCTCCAGCACACTCTCCAGCACACTCTCCAACATACTCTCCAGCATACTCTCCAGCATACTCTCTCCAGCATACTCTCCAGCATACTCTCTCCGGCATACTCTCTCCAGCACACTCTCCAGCACACTCTCCAGCACACTCTCCAGCACACTCTCCAACATACTCTCCAGCACACTCTCTCCAGCATACTCTCTCCAGCACACTCTCCAACATACTCTCTCCAGCATACACTCTCCAACATACTCTCCAGCACACTCTCTCCAGCATACTCTCCAGCACACTCTCTCCAGCACACTCTCTCCAGCACACTCTCTCCAGCACACTCTCCAGCACACTCTCCAGCACACTCTCCAGCACACTCTCCAGCACACTCTCCAACATACTCTCCAGCATACTCTCTCCAGCATACTCTCTCCAGCACACTCTCCAACATACTCTCTCCAGCATACACTCTCCAGCACACTCTCCAGCATACTCTCCAGCATACTCTCCAACATACTCTCCAACATACTCTCCAGCATACTCTCTCCAGCACACTCTCCAACATACACTCTCCAGCATACACTCTCCAGCATACTCTCTCCAGCATACTCTCCAGCATACTCTCTCCAGCATACTCTCCAGCACACTCTCCAGCATACTCACTACAGACATTTTTCGATGAAATCAAACGAAAAATGAATATCAAATTGAAACCCATCTAAACTGTCAGTCAAATGATGTCATATATCTCATCAATTGTATTTGTGGTCTCCAATACGTGGGAATACCACACAACCTTTACAAATAAGCATCGCTCTAATTGTAGAAAACAATCCTTCTACATAGTATCTCTAAACACTGCACTTTGTTTCACAATGATGATTTTACATGTTTTAACATCATACCCATTGAACATATAAACGAAAGCCGAGTGGAGAGGTTCGACTCACTCTGTAAAAGAGAAATCTACTGGATCTATAAACATAAGACCTTAAAACCTGAAGGTCTCAATGAAATCACAGAGATAATAATTTAATGAAACAAATTTATCTTAGATGAGGTCCATCGGACATAAATAGCTAATACATTCGTTATATATCACAATATATTTTTAAATAAACGGCAGAGACTGTACGAAAGAAGAAAACATAAAAGACACAAAATATGACCACTCCGTTTCAAAGAAATACTGAAACAATCTCGTAAGCAAGACTGAGATCAGAAAAGAATCAGTACATCTATTACCATCTGTCACGAAAAAAGCACATTTATAGTGAAAGCGCATATACATATATATATATGCACATAATATACAAAAAACTATCAAATCACTTTTCTTAGCTTAATACCTACGAATCTATATATTCAATTTAAGAACAAAATAAAATGAGCAAAGTGGAATGTAGACTCCAGTGCAATCCCAAGAATAATGGAAAAATAGGATGATACTCCATTTGTATGCTGAGCTTCTTCTATGACAATCACGGATGTGAAATAAACCACAGATGGATCTTAAACTATTAATATAATAAGAAAATTATCGAAGATTTCTTCATAGATCCTTTTACCAACTCACACACATTTTTTAAGATAAAATATATACACATATATTTTTTTAAACCATAATAATAAAGGAATTTTTTAATTGTTATTTATTATATAATAATTGGAAGTCAATTAAGTTTTTAACACAACACAGACACTTGTTTATCTAACATTTTTATCTAATTGTTTATAATTATTTGTGTTGTTTCATATGTATGTTTATCAGATTTGACCTGTATACCTGACCCGGTAGTTCTTACCTCAAACCGACCGTTAACTCGGTTATATAACCCACACCCCACCCACCCCAACTGGTCCGGTTCCGAAACAGTCCGCTGCTGTTATATATACCTGCACCAATAAATCCTTCAACCACTGACCTTGTCTCCATCCATGAGACATATGGATCGCACTCATGACGGATGACATTCCGACCGGCAGCGCCTGGAAAAGTACCCGTTTTTTCTTCTTTTTATTCCTTCCATGATGATAAGAGATCACACTGCATGTTCCCTATATATAATGTTACCTCAGCTGCTGCAGAACCTCACAGTTCATATCAAACACTGACTGCATAGTCTGCACCACGTCTTGTGAGATGTCAGCAATGTCTCCCCGGTATCCGCCATGTGTCAGGTTGTCAGGAGTCAGGTCTTCATTGTCTGGGGGGGGGTGTCTTCATTTTACTCTTCTCACCTGAGATATGCCATAAATGTCTGATATATGGGGGACCCACCTCTATGTGGAGAACGGGGGTCGCCTGACCCGCCTGGTGAGGTGATGACTACATCCAGGTGGAGAATGAATGAAGAGGTGACCACACATGTACACGACTCTCTCCATTCACTTGTATAGGAGTTCCAGAAACAGCCGAGCACGGCCAGAGGTGGAGCCGCATCTATCAGACATTTCTGGTATATCCTGGGGAGAAATGTCCGTGTTGGGAATACCCCTTTATTCCATGTGGTGACGGCTCTGAGAAGATGTTTCTCTCAATGATGAATAAGTGAGGTTCTGTATGTCACACATGATGTTGTCCCCTGTATGATTTCCATCTTCTCCTTTCTCCATAAAGACGTCTGCAGTACTAGATCCTCCAGTTCCTCCAGTTTTCTCATCTTCTCCTCCACAACGTTCCTTCTGAGTGACCCACCAAGGATGGACAAGGACAGGAATGAGATGAGCAGAAGAATATTAGACTTCACCTTGGAGATCATCTACCTGTTGAGCGGAGAGGTAAACTTTTCTACATTATACACATAGGGAAGGGACAATACATAATAGGAAGTAATAGGAAGAATCCAGTGTCCTGTATAACAGCGTCCAGACCTTCCAAGTGACGTCAAGAAGCCACCAGCAGAAAAGCTGAAGATCAGCCACCAATATGGTCAGTTATGTGTCATGTCACCAATGCAGCAGTAGTAATGTTGTAGAGCAATGACAAGGAACCAGGAGGATCAGGATGACCTCTATATAGAAACATAGAAGATGACGGCAGGAGGAGAGCACATGGTCCATCTAGTCCCCTCAATATTATTTCCTTTGTAGTTTTGGCCTCGTTGCATTTTCTCAATGTCTTTTTGTAGGTGAGGTCTCCAGTATTACAGATGTGGGGTCACTAGAGCTCTATACAGCGGGGTCACAATCTCCCTCTCTCTACTGAGGGGGGAATACTGTGTTCAGTTCTCTAAGTGTCTCTCTCCATACACAGGAGTACACAATAGTGAAGAAGACATCGGGTGACTGTACGACTCCCATCATCCATGAGTCAGGAGGATGGAGCAGTAGTCAGAGCCCCATCACAGAGCCTCCCCCTCACTCCCGGATACATGAGAAGAAGATCTTAGAACTGATCTACAAGATGACTGAGCTGCTGACTGGAGAGGTGACACTGCTGGGAATGCTGGGAAATTATACAGTATCCGCACTGGAGGAGTCTGGGTGATGACTGTATCATTGTGTGTGTCAGGTTCCTATAAAGTGTCAGGACGTCGCTGTCTATTTCTCCATGGAGGAGTGGGAGTATCTAGAAGGACACAAGGATCTGTACGAGGAGGTCATGATGGAGGACTACCGGCCGTGCACATCACAAGGTAGGTTATGTTCGCACGCAGAAGTTTCCATATATCTGAATGTGGTTCTTTCTGCAGCAGGTGCATGAATTTGTAGTAACCACATTCGGATGAGTTGAATGCAATTTCATCACAAAGTACTAATGCCGCACATCACTGTCCGAACCGTAAAGTCATGGAACCGGCTCCCACAGGATTTGGTAATGGTAAAGTGTGGAGAGAGATAAGAAAGGGTTAAAGATCTTCCGTGTAAGACACAATACACAGGGTCACTGGTAGTAATGAGGAATGTGGATCCGATTGTAAGTAAAACAGGTTGAACAATGTGTGTGCGGAGATATAATGCTTTATCTATTTTACTCTCCTTTACATTTTATTTTAAACAATTTATTGGAATGGAGTTTCAGGGGGATTGAACTCAAGAACAAGCGGAATCCAGCAGCAGGACGCTAGAAATGTAGAAGACCTGGTCAGGGTGGTCATGGACTGTTAAACTTTACTGTTACTGTGCAGGGAGAAGCTGCTGCTCATTACACGCCGTTCTCCCTGCAGTAACACTACTGTCTGAACTGCGCTCAGTACTTTTCCCCCTGCATGAGCACAGCTCCGCACAAGCAGTGAGAGGGTTAAAGAGCGACTTCCATTGTAGTATATTGTTGGGGTTCATGTGATTGGGAGTTGTGTAATATTACATACATATTAATTATGTGACCGCCCGCAGTTTTGTCCGGTGATATGAGCTGATTGTCGGGTCTTTCAGCAGCAGGACTCATGGCGCACGGCTACTCTCTGGACCAGCCTCCTATTTGAGAAGATTTGCTCAGTTAGAACAATCCATTTAGTGTGGATGTGTCAGGTCTCTTATGTTCCCCTATCAGAGAGCAGAATAGGATCGGGGGGTAGACACAGAGATCTGGGATATAACGTTTTCTATGAAATCATTCAGTATTTTCATGTAAAGAACGGTATAAGTACTTCCAGGACTCCTAGAGAAAGACTGTGAGTCCTGCTTCCCCCGCCCACACACAATGATTTCCCTTTGTCATCCTGCTCATAAAATCGGAGAGTTTGTCAGACGTTCCTGATGGAGCCGATGCCTGAGCTCCAAACAGACGTTCCTCCTGCCTGTGCTGAACATGTAAGGAGCGATGCTGGAAGGGGTTAATATCAGCCCCCTGTCATTTGTGGTATGAGCTTCTAACCTTGTGTAAGGAGACCAGACTCCCTTAAGATTCTGTTCTGATTTATCTGTATTCTGTTAGGAAGCGTCTGTGTCTTTAAGATCGCCATGGCTACTGATGTAGCTTCTGGGGGGTTCTGTTTCCCACCTGAGCCTGTCCTACTTCTCTGTCTTCTTCCTGTCAGGTGTAGGGTGGGGTATTTATACCTGGCCTCCTCCCGCTTTCTTTGCTTGTAAATTTTCTCCTTTCTTAGGTGTTGTGATCAAGCTCTCACTTACCCTGTGCCCTTGTGTCTCTCGTTAACCCCTTGTTTACCAGTTTTGATTATCTGCTCCCGGCTGGTTGTGACCTCTGCTGTACCTGATTTCCACTAGCTCTCTTTTGGACTTTCTGTTTACCCTCTGGCTGTCTGATTACCTGTTCAGGTGTAGCCTGCATTGCACCCCTTATACAACACTGAACTCTGTTAGAATAACCTGGGTTCTGTGCATCAAAAACCATCCCTCCTTGCGGTGGGCTCTGGCGAATACCTCAGAGTAGCCTTAGATTCTTTCGATCAGAGTTGTGACGGATTTGGGGTTCCGTTTTTATTTGCACACTCTCTCCAGACGGTCTCCAGCAGACTTTTGGGAATTGCACAACCAGTGATTCTATAACATATTCGGGACGTGCAGCTGATTTTATACCATAAATAATAACATAGAAATACATTGATATCGAAACAGTAGAGGTTCACACCTTCTAAGAAACCTTGATCAACCAATAATATCTAAGGGAACCTGTCAGTAGGTTTGGAGCCACTAAACCACCAGCATACCGATATACAGCCGGGTCTAGTGTTCAATACCTGCCTACCTTATAAGCAGACGTTAGGGAATAGTTAGTAAAGTAAATTACAACTTACCGAAAGGAGCTCGGGAGCGACATCAGGCGCATATGAAGCAGAGGACAGTTCACTGCGCATGCACAGTAAAGTGAGGTGTAGTGTCCTCGTCTTTATATGTGCATGCACCCGATGCTGCTGGACTTCTTCCGGTAAGTTGTCATTTACTTTACTAACCATTCTCTAAATGTCCTTTTTTTGAGGTAGGCAGGTTTAGAGAGCTAAACTCCGGCTTCATGACGGCATACTGGTGGTTTAGAGGCTTTAAACCTACTAACCGGTTCCTTTTAAAGGCTATGTACACCTTTTTGAACTGAATTTGTTTTTCTTGTTAATTTTTTTTCTCAATGCAAAATTAAGCAACTTTCTAAATAGTCTTCATTACAATTTCCTGCCATTTGGCTGCTGTGGACTTTGCAAAACCCCTGTAGACAGCTGCAAATTCTAACTCAAATCTGTCAGTGCACTGCTCCTAATGGCTGACTCTACTGCTCTTCCCCCTCCCTTCTCTGTGTTAGAGATGGCAGCGGAGGGTTGCACAGACAAGATCACACAAGCTGTTAGTATCATAGTGAAGATTGGAAGGAGAGCACACAGGCTATCAAGATGATTTCCCTATACTCGGACCTGCTATGTACCACCCCCCCCCCCCCCCACACACACACACACAGACACACACACACACACACCCGGCTATCTCTAACACTAAAAAAAGAAAGGAGGAGGGAGAGCGGTTGAGTCAGCCGCCAGCAGCGGTGGAGTGACGGATCTGAGTTACAATTTGCAAGAGACCAGCTGTCTACAGGAGTTACACAGGCTCTACAGCAGCCAGGTGGTAGGACCTTTTTAATGACATTTTAATTTAGTAAGTTGCTTAATTTGACATTTAGGAAGCAAATGAGCAATAAAAAGAATTCAGTTCAGAGGTGTACATAGCCTGTAAGTAGAACAATATTAAATGACATCCGCTCATGATTAAAAGCCGGTAGATCATATGATCCTACATTACTTTTTATTTTCAGTGTCTGAAACTAAAGATAACAAGAAGTTGTGGCCCCTTATCCTCAGTGCGTTAGAGCCAAACACAGATATTATCCAACAAAATCTCCGCCCAAAATTAAATGTGTTCAGAAAGCAAAATATTCAAATCCAAAAATCCAATAATAATTCTGAAGTTAATTTAATTATTCAAAATGGAGCAAGTGGCCATTCCATAGTGAAGTTCTCCTACATTTCCCTCCTCTCATGATTCTGTCACTCTTAGTAAGAAAGGTTTAGTAAACAATAAGGAGAAATTCTTCTCTTCTACTAACATTATTGTGTTATCTGCAGTATACATTGCCACCGTATTATTCATAGTTGATACACATCTGTTACTGGCCCATAGGATTATTTTAATATCTTTGTATATAAGAAATCTTATGGCCATACCTTGAACCATTACCTGAGGCGTCTCACTGAACCATCTGTTTGGCCTTCGTCGGGCTGATATACGTCAGTATACAGCAATAAAACTGTATAGAATAGCGTAGTACACTACACTAATCCATCCTGCGGAGTCCAGTAAAAAACATATACCCTAAACATCATTATTTTTTTTACAATGGGGGCCTATAGCTGGCAGATGGCACTATATGGCATCCGTCACAGGACTCCGTTAAACGGATAAGTTGAGAAGCTCCAATGATGTAACTGAACAGTTATCACTGGAGCTTCCCTGGGCGAACTCAATCCTTGCAATACGGTGATTCTCCGCCTCGGAGGATGGGAGGAGGCTTGACCTGATCTTGCTCCTTGAATAACATTCTCTAGAACAGAGACAATAGAGCCTGCAGTGTGCACGGTGGATGTGACCCCCTTCTCCTCGCCACACCAGCACAGCAGTATATATCGTGCCCCCGGCTCATGCTTAGTCATGTCCACCTTGCGGTGCTCGTGCCACAGACAAGAACACTCCCCCCACTTCCGGCCCTCATAGCTGGGCACAATACATACTCCCCGAATGAGGCGGCTGCAAGAGGGGAACAAACTACAGTACATTCAGCATGACAGGCGTTGTTTCTATGAACTATACATAGTATATGGGGAACAAGGAGGAGTATAGAAGAGGTGAAGGCGAGGTGGGGTGATCACTGTTTACCTCTATTACACTGACTGCATCTTCTGCATGGGAGTGGTAAAGATTACCCTTGTACCCCTATACCGTGTATTGTTCAGTGAAGCACTGCCTGCGAGGGGAAAGGAACTGTATCGAAAACGTGTCTCATTGTAGGTCTATACAGTGAGATACGTTGCAGCTTTCCGTGGAAGGTATACGTCGGGAGTTCTACTGTCGTGTAACTCCGACAGGAGGCTCAAAACTGGGTTTGGACAGAGCCTAAGATATACACCCATCAGCCATAACATTAAAACCTCCTTCCTAATATTGTGTATGTCCCCTTCGTGCCAACAAAACACTCTGAAGGTTCCTGTTGTATCTGGCACCAAGACGTTAGCAGCAGATCCTTTAAGTCCTGTGAGTTGTGAGGTGGGGCCTCCATGGATCGGACTTGTTTTTCCAGCGTGTCCTACAGATGATCGATCGGATTAAGATCTGGGGAATTTGGAGTTGAAGTGAACACTTTGAGCCCTGAACACTTTGAAGTCATTGAACTCTTTGTCATGTCCCTCAAACCGTTCCTGAATAATGTTTGCAGTGCGGCAGGGCACATTATCCTGCTAAAAGAGGCCACTGACATTTGACAATACTGCTGCCATGAAGGGGTTACTTGATATACGACCATGTTTAGGTAGGGGGTATGTTTCAAAATAAGATCTACGTGAATGCCAGGACCCAAGTTTTACCAGCAGAACATTGCCCAAAGCATCTCCCTTCCTCAGCCGCCAGCCACTCTGCAATTATTTCTATAGTAGTTCTTCCCATCTCTACCCCAGGAAAGCGACGCACATGCACCCGGCCGTTCGTTTGATGTAAAAGTTAACTTTATTAATCAGATCGTGCAACTTTCTTCCATTGCTTTATGGTCCATTTCTGATGCCCATTGTAGAAGCTTTTGTCAGAGGACAGGTATCAGCACTAGGACTAGTCCGCAGTGATACAGCCCTAAATGCAGCGAGCTGAAATGCTCTGTGTGTTCTATCGAGGGCTAGATAGCACCAGGTCCTCAGGTGGGTGCATACGTAGGGGACCAACCCAGTAAGGTATGAAGAAGATACAATGTACACCAACGGGAGTAATTTTCAAGGTAGATATTTATTATTTTGCCAGTAACGTTTCAGTCATATCCTTGACCTTCCTCAGGCACTGTAGTATGCGGGTTCCTGCGAAATAGCACTTGTGTAGATGCGGCTGGCCACAATGAGAGGCGCTCCTGCAAAATGGCGCTTGTGTAGACGCGGCTGGCCACAATAAGAGGTGCTCTGTGTGTTCCGACACATCAATCAATCGCTCAGATTCTTTTGCCTGCCCATGTTTCCAACACATCAACTTTAAAAACTGTTCATTTGCTGCCAAATATCTCCTCCCTTGTCAGGTGCCATTGTCCATGTTCTTCACGTCACCTGTCAGTGGGTTTAATGTTATGGCTGATTATTGTATATATTGAGGAGGACAGTGGGGGTCGTCTTCATTTAAAAATAAATATATATTGATAATAGGTCCATGAGTCTTGCTACAGAGGAGGATGGGGGTGTTCCCTCTCTATAGAGCTTCTGTTTCCTGTCCAGGAGGGAGGCAGTCTCTCTAATGGTGCGGTCATGGGCTCACTGAAAACCAATGAACTAAATGTAATTATATTTTTATTTTCTCATTCTTCATAACCGCACCAGGTAAAAGGAAACTTGGTGTTCTAAAACCGTAGAGCTTCCTCCAACACCTCAGTGGTTTCCCATCCCTTGTGGAGAGAACTTGGAGTAGTTGTTTTCCTTAATACAGGTACTTTGCGTGACTAATAAAAGATGAGGGTCTTCACGGTGGGTTCCCTCTCTTGAAATGTAGAATTCCCTAATAAGCAGAGGTGTCATTGTTCCGGGGCGTACCAGGGCACTTTTTTTTGGTTGGCAGGGAGCTCTTAATAAATGTCCTCTGCGCCCGACCACTTTAAACTGTATCCGCAAATCTCAGGACGCGAGCTTTAGACTTTGATTAAATAAACATGGAAATGCCGGTGTAGAGAGAAGTGTGTGATATATAGACAGATATACAGTAGTCAGGTATTCAGTTACTGTGTGTTTCCTACAGATGGATCCAGTAGGAGAAATCCACCAGAGAGATGTCCCAGTCCTCTGTATTCCCAGGACTGTCCAGAGGAAAATCACAATGTCCCAGAGAATCATCAGGTAGATGAAGCTGAGCCCTATACCACATTTATATAGGGGGGTGTGGAGCTGTTTGGTCCTGCGGTCATAGATGTGGTCATAGATTTTGGTGGTTTCTTATGTTGATCTGTTAGATTATTCGCACTCTCTGTTGTATTATACTGAATTATTACATATGTGACATCAGGGGGAAGATCTGACTAATATTAAAGTGGAGGATGAAGAAGAAGAACGGGTGAGGGGCGATCACCCGTGTAAGAGTGAAGTGGAGGAGGAAATTCCAGGAGGTGTTACCACAGGTCAGTAATAATGAATTTAGAAAGTGAATTGGGAGGTTTGGTAAGGTGGGGTTCCTCCTTAGTTCTACATTACAGTAACACGTCAGACAATGTGTTATACATAGTGCAGGATCTGAGGGAGCTGTGACTGCACATAGAAGTTCTCTACAAGGTGATCTATGACTCCGGTCATGCACTAGGCTTAGTGTCAGATTTTGGGGGGCACCAGGAGCCTGTAAAAATGACAATAATTCAATACATTAGTATGTCTGACGATCGCTGGTTCAATGCCCGTGCAGGGATAAATAAAAAGTGTTTAAACATTTTTTTAGTGGTGTACAAAAAAATGTAAAAAAAATCTTTTCCCGCATTTCCTTTTCAAGTATTGTAAAAAAATAAACATAATTGGTATCATCGCCTCGTAAAAAGTCTGAATTATTACAATATGACATTATTTAAATCGCATGGTGAACACCGTAAAAAAAACATGAAACCGCCAGAATCGCATGGAGAACACCGTAAAAAAAACATGAAACCGCCAGAATCGCATGGTGAACACCGTAAAAAAAAACATGAAACCGCCAGAATCGCATGGAGAACACCGTAAAAAAAAACATGAAACCGCCAGAATCGCATGGTGAACACCGTAAAAAAAACATGAAACCGCCAGAATCGCATGGTGAACACCGTAAAAAAAACATGAAACCGCCAGAATCGCATGGTGAACACCGTAAAAAAAAACATGAAACTGCCAGAATCGCATGGTGAACACCGTAAAAAAAAAACATGAAACCGCCAGAATCGCATGGTGAACACCGTAAAAAAAAATCATGAAACCGCCAGAATCGCATGGTGAACACCGTAAAAAAAAACATGAAACCGCCAGAATCGCATGGAGAGCACCATAAAAAAAAACATGAAACCGCCAGAATCGCATGGAGAACACCGTAAAAAAAAACATGAAACCGCCAGAATCGCATGGAGAACACCGTAAAAAAAACATGAAACCGCCAGAATCGCATGGTGAACACCGTAAAAAAAAACATGAAACTGCCAGAATCGCATGGTGAACACCGTAAAAAAAAACATGAAACCGCCAGAATCGCATGGAGAACACCGTAAAAAAAAACATGAAACCGCCAGAATCGTATGGAGAACACCGTAAAAAAAACATGAAACCGCCAGAATCGCATGGTGAACACCGTAAAAAAAACATGAAACCGCCAGAATCGCATGGAGAACACCGTAAAAAAAACATGAAACCGCCAGAATCGCATGGAGAACACCGTAAAAAAAAACATGAAACCGCCAGAATCGCATGGTGAACACCGTAAAAAAAACATGAAACCGCCAGAAATCGCATGGTGAACACCGTAAAAAAAAACATGAAACCGCCAGAATCGCATGGTGAACACCGTAAAAAAAAAACATGAAACCGCCAGAATCGCATGGTGAACACCGTAAAAAAAAAACATGAAACCGCCAGAATCGCATGGAGAACACCGTAAAAAAAACATGAAACCGCCAGAATCGCATGGAGAACACCGTAAAAAAAACATGAAACTGCCAGAATCGCATGGTGAACACCGTAAAAAAAAAACATGAAATCGCCAGAATCGCATGGAGCCCACCGTAAAAAAAAACATGAAATCGCCAGAATCGCATGGAGAACACCGTAAAAAAGACAGGAAATCGCCAGAATCGCATGGAGAACACCGTAAAAAAAACATGAAACCGCCAGAATCGCATGGAGAACACCGTAAAAAAAACATGAAACCGCCAGAATCGCATGGAGAACACCGTAAAAAAAAACATGAAACCGCCAGAATCGCATGGAGAACACCGTAAAAAAAACATGAAACCGCCAGAATCGCATGGTGAACACCGTAAAAAAAACATGAAACTGCCAGAATCGCATGGAGAACACCGTAAAAAAAACATGAAACCGCCAGAATCGCATGGAGAACACCGTAAAAAAAACAAACCTGAAACCGCCAGAATCGCATGGAAAACACCGTAAAAAAAACATGAAATCGCCAGAATCGCATGGTGAACACCGTAAAAAAAACATGAAACCGCCAGAATCGCATGGAGAACACCGTAAAAAAAACATGAAACCGCCAGAATCGCATGGTGAACACCGTAAAAAAAACATGAAACCGCCAGAATCGCATGGAGAACACCGTAAAAAAAAAACTGAAACCGCCAGAATCGCATGGTGAACACCGTAAAAAAAACATGAAACCGCCAGAATCGCATGGAGAACACCGTAAAAAAAACATGAAACCGTCAGAATCGCATGGTGAACACCGTAAAAAAAAACAAACATGAAACCGCCAGAATCGCATGGAGAACACCGTAAAAAAAAACATGAAACCGCCAGAATCGCATGGTGAACACCGTAAAAAAAACATGAAACCGCCAGAATCGCATGGAGAACACCGTAAAAAAAACATGAAACTGCCAGAATCGCATGGAGAACACCGTAAAAAAACATGAAATCGCCAGAATCGCATGGTGAACACCGTAAAAAAACATGAAACCGCCAGAATCGCATGGAGAACACCGTAAAAAAAAC
Organism: Rhinoderma darwinii; assembly: GCF_050947455.1. Classification (NCBI taxonomy): domain Eukaryota; kingdom Metazoa; phylum Chordata; class Amphibia; order Anura; family Rhinodermatidae; genus Rhinoderma; species Rhinoderma darwinii. The sequence goes on from NW_027463790.1 coordinate 35,792, forward strand.
ATGAAACCGCCAGAATCGCAGGGAGAACACCGTAAAAAAAACATGAAACCGCCAGAATCGCATGGAGAACACCGTAAAAGAAACATGAAACCGCCAGAATCGCATGGTGAACACCGTAAAAAAAAACATGAAACCGCCAGAATCGCATGGAGAACACCGTAAAAGAAACATGAAACCGCCAGAATCGCATGGTGAACACCGTAAAAAAAACAAGAAACCGCCAGAATCGCATGGAGAACACCGTAAAAAAAACATGAAACCGCCAGAATCGCATGGAGAACACCGTAAAAAAACATGAAACCGCCAGAATCGCATGGAGAACACCGTAAAAAAAAACATGAAACCGCCAGAATCGCATGGAGAACACCGTAAAAGAAACATGAAACCGCCAGAATCGCATGGTGAACACCGTAAAAAAAAACATGAAACCGCCAGAATCGCATGGAGAACACCGTAAAAGAAACATGAAACCGCCAGAATCGCATGGTGAACACCGTAAAAAAAACAAGAAACCGCCAGAATCGCATGGAGAACACCGTAAAAAAAACATGAAACCGCCAGAATCGCATGGAGAACACCGTAAAAAAAAACATGAAACCGCCAGAATCGCATGGTGAACACCGTAAAAAAAACATGAAACCGCCAGAATCGCATGGAGAACACCGTAAAAAAAACAAGAAACCGCCAGAATCGCATGGAGAACACCGTAAAAAAAAACATGAAACTGCCAGAATCGCATGGTGAACACCGTAAAAAAAAAACATGAAACCGCCAGAATCGCATGGAGAACACCGTAAAAAAAACATGAAACCGCCAGAATCGCATGGTGAACACCGTAAAAAAAACATGAAACCGCCAGAATCGCATGGAGAACACCGTAAAAAAAACATGAAACCGCCAGAATCGCATGGAGAACACCGTAAAAAAAACATGAAACCGCCAGAATCGCATGGTGAACACCGTAAAAAAAACATGAAACCGCCAGAATCGCATGGTGAACACCGTAAAAAAAACATGAAACCGCCAGAATCGCATGGAGAACACCGTAAAAAAAACAAGAAACCGCCAGAATCGCTATTTTCTTGGTCACTTTAGCGCTAAATAATAATGTAACAAAAAGTCGTATGTATTAACAAAAACTACAGCTCGCCCCACAAAAATAATCCTGTACTCTGCTCAATCATCAAAACAAAAAAATAACCGGCAGGATAAACGTAGCGTGATTTATACAGAACAGCGAACGCCACATTTAAAGAAAATTGCCCTTTTTTTGATCAGTTTGCCTAAAACAAATGGAATAAAAAGTGTTTAAAAAGTTGCTGTACCCCAAAATGGTACTAATAAGAAGCCCTCAAACCACGACGTCTATGAAAAAATAAAAAAGATATGGCTCCCATTAGTCGAGGATGGAAAAATATGCAGATGAGCCGGTCCGAGGGGGACTTTCCTTCTGTATCAGGAGGAGATTATCAGGGCTCTAATATTTGGGAACCAGGAAGAGAAGGGCCCAAACATATCTGCTGGAAGCGAGGGGGCCCGGATTATACCAGGACAACACCCCAAACTACAAAGGTGCAGAGTGTGGACCAAAAGGGGATAGGAAAGCACAGCATTTATCAGTGTGACACCGGCCTGTGCAGAAAGGATTCATCACAGCGTAACCCACATCTATGGAGAATTGTATTATTTACCCCATTATTATACCCTCTTATTATACCCTGATGTACTCCACACACCTTATATATACCCCGATGTACTCCTCACACCTTATATATACCCTGATGTACTCCTCACATATTACATATACCCTGATGTACTCCTCACATATTACATATATCCTGATGTACTCCTCACATATTACATATACCCTGATGTACTCCTCACATATTACATATACCCTGATGTACTCCTCACATATTACATATACCCTGATGTACTCCTCACATATTACATATATCCTGATGTACTCCTCACATATTACATATACCCTGATGTACTCCTCACATATTACATATATCCTGATGTACTCCTCACATATTACATATATCCTGATGTACTCCTCACATATTACATATACCCTGATGTACTCCTCACATATTACATATATCCTGATGTACTCCTCACATATTACATATATCCTGATGTACTCCACATATTACATATATCCTGATGTACTCCTCACATATTACATATACCCTGATATACTCCTCACATATTACATATACCCTGATGTACTCCTCACATATTACATATACCCTGATGTACTCCTCACATATTACATATACCCTGATGTACTCCTCACATATTACATATACCCTGATGTACTCCTCACATATTACATATACCCTGATGTACTCCTCACATATTACATATATCCTGATGTACTCCTCACATATTACATATACCCTGATGTACTCCTCACATATTACATATATCCTGATGTACTCCTCACATATTACATATACCCTGATGTACTCCTCACATATTACATATATCCTGATGTACTCCTCACATATTACATATATCCTGATGTACTCCTCACATATTACATATATCCTGATGTACTCCACACACCTTATATATACCCCGATGTACTCCTCACACCTTATATATACCCCGATGTACTCCTCACATATTACATATACCCTGATGTACTCCTCACATATTACATATATCCTGATGTACTCCTCACATATTACATATATCCTGATGTACTCCTCACATATTATATACCCTGATGTACTCCTCACATATTACATATACCCTGATGTACTCCTCACATATTACATATACCCTGATGTACTCCTCGCATATTACATATACCCTGATGTACTCCTCACATATTACATATACCCTGATGTACTCCTCACATATTACATATACCCTGATGTATTCCTCACATATTACATATATCCTGATGTACTCCTCACCTATTACATATACCCTGATGTACTCCTCACATATTACATATATCCTGATGTACTCCTTACACATTACATATATCCTGATGTACTCCTCACATATTACATATACCCTGATGTACTCCTCACATATTACATATACCCTGATGTACTCCTCACATATTACATATACCCTGATGTACTCCTCACATATTACATATATCCTGATGTACTCCTCACATATTACATATATCCTGATGTACTCCTCACATATTACATATATCCTGATGTACTCCTCACATATTACATATACACTGATGTACTCCTCAGATATTACATATACCCTGATGTACTCCTCACATATTACATATACCCTGATGTACTCCTCTCATATTACATATACCCTGATGTACTCCTCACATATTACATATACCCTGATGTGCTCCTCACATATTACATATACACTGATGTACTCCTCACCTATTACATATACCCTGATGTACTCCTCACATATTACATATATCCTGATGTACTCCTTACACATTACATATATCCTGATGTACTCCTCACATATTACATATACCCTGATGTACTCCTCACATATTACATATACCCTGATGTACTCCTCACATATTACATATACCCTGATGTACTCCTCACATATTACATATATCCTGATGTACTCCTCACATATTACATATATCCTGATGTACTCCTCACATATTACATATATCCTGATGTACTCCTCACATGTTACATATATCCTGATGTACTCCTCACATATTACATATACCCTGATGTACTCCTCACATATTACATATACCCTGATGTACTCCTCACATATTACATATATCCTGATGTACTCCTCACATATTACATATATCCTGATGTACTCCTCACATATTACATATATCCTGATGTACTCCTCACATATTACATATACCCTGATGTACTCCTCACATATTACATATACCCTGATGTACTCCTCACATATTACATATACCCTGATGTACCCGCACATATTACATATACCCTGATGTACTCCTCACATATCACATATACCCTGATGTACTCCTCACATATTACATATACCCTGATGTACTCCTCACATATTACATATATCCTGATGTACTCCTCACATATTACATATATCCTGATGTACTCCTCACATATTACATATATCCTGATGTACTCCTCACATATTACATATATCCTGATGTACTCCTCACATATTACATATACCCTGATGTACTCCTCACATATTACATATACCCTGATGTACTCCTCACCTATTACATATACCCTGATGTACTCTACATCTACCCTGATGTACTCCTCACATATTACATATACCCTGATGTACTCCTCACATATTACACATACCCTGATGTACTCCTCACATATTACATATACCCTGATGTACTCCTCACATATTACATATACCCTGATGTACTCCTCACATATTACATATACCCTGATGTACTCCTCACATATTACATATACCCTGATGTACTCCTCACATATTACATATACCCTGATGTACTCCTCACATATTACATATACCCTGATGTTACTCCTCACATATTACATATACCCTGATGTACTCCTCACATATTACATATACCCTGATGTACTCCTCACATATTACATATACCCTGATGTACCCGCACATATTACATATACCCTGATGTACTCCTCACATATTACATATACCCTGATGTACTCCTCACACATTACATATACCCTGATGTACTCCTCACATATTACATATATCCTGATGTACTCCTCACATATTACATATACCCTGATGTACCCCTCACATATTACATATACCCTGATGTACTCCTCACATATTACATATACCCTGATGTACTCCTCACATATTACATATACCCTGATGTATTCCTCACATATTATATATACCCTGATGTACTCCTCACATATTAAATATACCCTGATGTACTCCTCACATATTACATATACCCTGATGTACTCCTCACATATTACATATACCCTGATGTACTCCTCACATATTACATATACCCTGATGTACTCCTCACATATTACATATACCCTGATGTACCCCTCACATATTACATATACCCTGATGTACTCCTCACATATTACATATACCCTGATGTACCCCTCACATATTACATATACCCTGATGTACTCCTCACATATTACATATACCCTGATGTACTCCTCACATATTACATATATCCTGATGTACTCCTCACATATTACATATATCCTGATGTACTCCTCACATATTACATATATCCTGATGTACTCCTCACATATTACATATACCCTGATGTACTCCTCACATATTACATATCCCCTTATGTACTCCTCACATATTACATATACCCTGATGTACTCCTCACATATTATATACCCTGATGTACTCCTCACATATTACATATACCCTGATGTACTCCTCAGATATACCCTGATGTACTCCTCACATATTACATATATCCTGATGTACTGCTCACATATTACATATACCCTGATGTACTCCTCACATATTACATATACCCTGATGTACTCCTCACATACTACATATATCCTGATGTACTCCTCACATATTACATATACCCTGATGTACTCCTCACATATTACATATACCCTGATGTACTCCTCACATATTACATATATCCTGATGTACTCCTCACATATACCCTGATGTACTCCTCACATATTACATATATCCTGATGTACTCCTCACATATTACATATACCCTGATGTACTCCTCACATATTACATATATCCTGATGTACTCCTCACATATTACATATACCCTGATGTACTCCTCACATACTACATATATCCTGATGTACTCCTCACATATTACATATACCCTGATGTACTCCTCACATATTACACATATCCTGATGTACTCCTCACATATACCCTGATGTACTCCTCACATATTACATATATCCTGATGTACTCCTCACATATTACATATACCCTGATGTACTCCTCACATACTACATATATCCTGATGTACTCCTCACATATTACATATACCCTGATGTACTCCTCACATATTACATATACCCTGATGTACTCCTCACATATTACATATACCCTGATGTACTCCTCACATATTACACATATCCTGATGTACTCCTCACATATACCCTGATGTACTCCTCACATATTACATATACCCTGATGTACTCCTCACATACTACATATATCCTGATGTACTCCTCACATATTACATATACCCTGATGTACTCCTCACATATTACATATATCCTGATGTACTCCTCACATATTACATATATCCTGATGTACTCCTCACATATTACATATACCCTGATGTACTCCTCACATATTACATATACCCTGATGTACTCCTCACATATTACATAAACCCTGATGTACTCCTCACATATTACATATATCCTGATGTACTCCTCACATATTACATATACCCTGATGTACTCCTCACATATTATATACCCTGATGTACTCCTCACATATTACATATACCCTGATGTACTCCTCACATATTATATACCCTGATGTACTCCTCACATATTACATATACCCTGATGTACTCCTCACATATTACAAATACCCTGATGTACTCCTCACATATTATATACCCTGATGTACTCCTCACATATTACAAATACCCTGATGTACTCCTCACATATTACATATACCCTGATGTACTCCTCACATATTACATATACCCTGATGTACTCCTCACATATTACATATATCCTGATGTACTCCTCACATATTACATATTCCCTGATGTACTCCTCACATATTACATATACCCTGATGTACTCCTCACATATTACATATACACTGATGTACTCCTCACATATTACATATATCCTGATGTACTCCTCACATATTACATATACCCTGATGTACTCCTCACATATTACATATACCCTGATGTACTCCTCACATATTACATATACCCTGATGTACTCCTCACATATTACATATAGAACCGATAAAAACACAGGGACATATACAAAAACACCGACAAAGGCCATACTTGCAAATGGACACAGCCAGGCCAGAAATGCTGATGAAAGGGCGAGCAGGTGCTTTAAATAATAATAGCCACTCCCACTAGTCTTGAGGGGAGTGGTGTGTGGTGCATGGGATGTGTAGTAAGAAATAATAAATGAATAGTGTGTGTGCAAGTGTAATACTATAAGTGAAATATAGGGGGCAGTAATGAATGAAGTGCCTCAATAGAAATAAATGGATAATGGGGTGCAAGTGAGTGAAACATGGAGGGATAGTGTGTACGTCATGAGGCACAACGTGTATAGCCAGGTAGAAGCCTATTTGTGACGCCTTGATAATTCATAGAGCGGGCTACCCTGCTTGCTATGCCAAACAACAACACACCGTGCTCTCCCAGCATCAAAGACCCGGCTGTGTCCAAGAGAAGCGAATATACATAATAATGAAAAATACCTGGGGTATTGGTAATCATTTTGGCCAAAAGGACGCAAGCTCGCAATCCACGACAAGGATCCCCAGACTTGCGAGTCCCTAACTCCTAAACTGGAACAGAACGTTCCTGATGCACAAACAGAACCAATAAAAACACAGGGACATATACAAAAACACCGACAAAGGCCATACTTGCAAATGGACACAGCCAGGCCAGAAATGCTGATGAAAGGGCGAGCAGGTGCTTTAAATAATAATAGCCACTCCCACTAGTCTTGAGGGGAGTGGTGTGTGGTGCATGGGATGTGTAGTAAGAAATAATAAATGAATAGTGTGTGTGCAAGTGTAATACTATAAGTGAAATATAGGGGGCTATACACGTTGTGCCTCATGACGTACACACTATCCCTCCATGTTTCACTCACTTGCACCCCATTATCCATTTATTTCTATTGAGGCACTTCATTTATTACTGCCCCCTATATTTCACTTATAGTATTACACTTGCACACACACTATTCATTTATTATTTCTTACTACACATCCCATGCACCACACATATTACATATATCCTGATGTACTCCTCACAGATTACATATATCCTGATGTACTCCTCACATATTACATATACCCTGATGTACTCCTCACATATTACACATACCCTGATGTACCCCTCACATAATACATATACCCTGATGTACTCCTCACATATTACATATACCCTGATGTACTCCTCACATATTACATATATCCTGATGTACTCCTCACATATTACATATATCCTGATGTACTCCTCACATATTACATATACCCTGATGTACTCCTCACATATTACATATACCCTGATGTACTCCTCACATATTACATATACCCTGATGTACTCCTCACATATTACATATACCCTGATGTACTCCTCACATATTACATATACCCTGATGTACTCCTCACATATTACATATATCCTGATGTACTCCTCACATATTACATATACCCTGATGTCCTCCTCATATATTACATATATCCTGATGTACTCCACACATATTACATATACCCTGATGTACTCCTCACATATTACATATATCCTGATGTACTCCTCACAGATTACATATACCCTGATGTACTCCTCACATATTACATATACACTGATGTACTCCTCACATATTACATATACCCTGATGTACTTCTCACATATTACATATACCCTGATGTACTCCGCACATATTACATATACCCTGATGTACTCCTCACATATTACATATATCCTGATGTACTCCTCACATATTACATATATCCTGATGTGCTCCGCACATATTACATATACCCTGATGTACTCCTCACATATTACATATATCCTGATGTACTCCTCACATATTACATATATCCTGATGTACTCCTCACATATTACATATACCCTGATGTACTCCTCACATATTACATATATCCTGATGTACTCCTCACATATTACATATATCCTGATGTACTCCTCACATATTATATATACCCTGATGTACTCCTCACATATTACATATATCCTGATGTACTCCTCACATATTACATATATCCTGATGTACTCCTCACATATTACATATACCCTGATGTACTCCTCACATATTACACATATCCTGATGTACTCCTCACATATACCCTGATGTACTCCTCACATATTACATATACCCTGATGTACTCCTCACATATTATATACCCTGATGTACTCCTCACATATTACATATACCCTGATGTACTCCTCACATATTATATACCCTGATGTACTCCTCACATATTACATATATCCTGATGTACTCCTCACATATTACATATACCCTGATGTACTCCTCACATATTACATATACCCTGATGTACTCCTCACACATTACATATACCCTGATGTACTCCTCACATATTACATATACCCTGATGTACTCCTCACATATTACACATACCCTGATGTACTCCTCACATATTACATATACCCTGATGTACTCCTCACATATTACATATACCCTGATGTACTCCTCACATATTATATACCCTGATGTACTCCTCACATATTACATATATCCTGATGTACTCCTCACATATTACATATACCCTGATGTACTCCTCACATATTATATATATCCTGATGTACTCCTCACAGATTACATATACTCTGATGTACTCCTCACATATTACATATACCCTGATGTACTCCTCACATATTACATATACCCTGATTTACTCCTCACATATTACATATACCCTGATGTACTCCTCACATATTACATATACCCTGATTTACTCCTCACATATTACATATACCCTGATGTACTCCTCACATATTACATATACCCTGATGTACTCCTCGCATATTACATATATCCTGATGTACTCCTCGCATATTACATATACCCTGATGTACTCCTCGCATATTACATATACCCTGATGTACTCCTCACATATTACATATACCCTGATGTACTCCTCACATATTACATATATCCTGATGTACTCCTCACATATTACATATACCCTGATGTACTCCTCACATATTACATATACCCTGATGTACTCCTCACATATTACATATATCCTGATGTACTCCTCACATATTACATATATCCTGATGTACTCCTCACATATTACATATATCCTGATGTACTCCTCACATATTACATATACCCTGATGTACTCCTCACATATTACATATACCCTGATGTACTCCTCACATATTACATATACCCTGATGTACTCCTCACATATTACATATACCCTGATGTACTCCTCACATATTACATATACCCTGATGTACTCCTCACATATTACATATACCCTGATGTACTCCTCACATATTACATATACCCTGATGTACTCCTCACATATTACATATACCCTGATGTACTCCTCACATATTACATATATCCTGATGTACTCCTCACATATTACACATACCCTGATGTACTCCTCGCATATTACACATACCCTGATGTACTCCTCGCATATTACATATACCCTGATGTACTCCTCGCATATTACATATACCCTGATGTACTCCTCGCATATTACATATACCCTGATGTACTCCTCGCATATTACACATACCCTGATGTACTCCTCGCATATTACATATACCCTGATGTACTCCTCGCATATTACATATACCCTGATGTACTCCTCGCATATTACATATACCCTGATGTACTCCTCGCATATTACATATATCCTGATGTACTCCTCGCATATTACATATACCCTGATGTACTCCTCACATATTACATATACCCTGATGTACTCCTCACATATTACATATATCCTGATGTACTCCTCACATATTACATATATCCTGATGTACTCCTCACATATTACATATACCCTGATGTACTCCTCACATATTACATATACCCTGATGTACTCCTCACATATTACATATACCCTGATGTACTCCTCACATATTACATATATCCTGATGTACTCCTCACATATTACATATACCCTGATGTACTCCTCACATATTACATATACCCTGATGTACTCCTCACATATCACATATACCCTGATGTGCTCCTCACATATTACATATACCCTGATGTGCTCCTCACATATTACATATACCCTGATGTACTCCTCACATATTACATATACCCTGATGTACTCCTCACCTATTACATATACCCTGATGTACTCCTCACATATTACATATATCCTGATGTACTCCTCACATATTACATATACCCTGATGTACTCCTCACATATTACATATACCCTGATGTACTCCTCACATATTACATATACCCTGATGTACTCCTCACATATTACATATATCCTGATGTACTCCTCACATATTACATATACCCTGATGTACTCTTCACATATTACATATATCCTGATGTACTCCTCACATATTACATATATCCTGATGTACTCCTCACATATTACATATATCCTGATGTACTCCTCACATATTACATATACCCTGATGTACTCCTCACATATTACATATACCCTGATGTACTCCTCACATATTACATATATCCTGATGTACTCCTCACATATTACATATATCCTGATGTACTCCTCACATATTACATATACCCTGATGTACTCCTCACATATTACATATACCCTGATGTACTCCTCACATATTACATATACCCTGATGTACTCCTCACATATTACATATACCCTGATGTACTCCTCACACATTACATATACCCTGATGTACTCCTCACATATTACATATTCCCTGATGTACTCCTCACATATTACATATACCCTGATGTACTCCTCACATATTACATATACCCTGATGTACTCCTCACATATTACATATATCCTGATGTACTCCTCACATATTACATATACCCTGATGTACTCCTCACATATTACATATACCCTGATGTACTCCTCACATATTACATATATCCTGATGTACTCCTCACATATTACATATACCCTGATGTACTCCTCACATATTACATATACCCTGATGTACTCCTCACATATTACATATATCCTGATGTACTCCTCACATATTACATATATCCTGGTGTACTCCTCACATATTACATATATCCTGATGTACTCCACATATTACATATACCCTGATGTACTCCTCACATATTACACATATACTGATGTACTCTTCACATATTACATATACCCTGATGTACTCCTCACATATTACATATATCCTGATGTACTCCTCACATATTACATATACCCTGATGTACTCCTCACATATTACATATATCCTGATGTACTCCTCACATATTACATATATCCTGATGTACTCCTCACATATTACATATACCCTGATGTACTCCTCACATATTACATATATCCTGATGTACTCCTCACATATTACATATACCCTGATGTACTCCTCACATATTACATATACCCTGATGTACTCCTCACATATTACATATATCCTGATGTACCCCTCACATATTACATATACCCTGATGTACTCCTCACATATTACATATACCCTGATGTACTCCTCACATATTACATATACCCTGATGTACTCCTCACCTATTACATATTCCCTGTAGTTTTTATTAATACCATTCTGCGATACATGTGAATTTTTTTATCACTTTTTTAGTGGAACTAAGGTGACAAAAAAACAACAATTCTGGCGTCTTTAATTATTTTTTTTGTACAGCGTTCACCGTGCGGGTTAAATAACATAAAATGGGAGGAATCAAATGATCTTTGATTCCACCCGTTGCAGTAAGGTGTCAGCTATATTACACAGCCGACACCCTTTGAGTACGGAGCGTGCTCAGCCCATGAGCGTGCTCCATTCTTCCCTTTAACACTTTTTACATACATATAGGTGACAATGCGTTAGTGCAGGGGTTTATGTGTAGTTTTGACTTCATTTATTTTTGTTTGTTTTTAACTTTTATTTTTATAGCCTTTTCATCAGAAAAGACATTTGCGGAACTTTTATTATTTAATTTTATTTTTTGGACACTATACTTTTCCTCTGTAACTGGCGCTTTACAGTAGGGGAGATCAGCCCTGTTATAGTGACTATTGTCCGTGATAGGGCTGTGCTTGGTCTAGTTAGATACAGCAGCAGCCTCCTACTACCGGCTTCTCGGCAACTAGTCACATGACCACCGGGATCAATAGAGGCAGCAGCGCTCATTGAGCGTTGTGTACGTGAGTGAAGAGAAGTCAAGTGGTAAAAAATACTTTTGTCTTCTTTCCAGGGTCCTTGGCAGTCTCTGACGACCGGGCACCCGACATTTAGCTGCTCAATCATTTAGGCAGCAAACTTAAACCTGCACCATATATACACAGTGGGCAGTCCTCAACCGGTTAAACATCATTTTAGGAGACAATCGAAATGATAAAACACATACATTTTGGTTATTTCCTTTGTACTTTGTCATTTATTTGGTTCTTCCATTACAAATCTAATAATAACAGCTGAGAAGAAAGATCCTCATTATACCGTGTTTCCCCGAAAGTAAGACAGTGTCTTACTTTCTTTTTATCCCCAAAAGCCCCACTATGTCTTACTTTCGGGGTATGTCTTATATTGGAAAAAAATTGTCGAATTTTTTGCACTTTACTTTATTATTTATTATTTTTTTATTACTATGGTCTGTCCCTCAAAGGTCAAAAAAGACCTTTGGGGAACTTTATATATATTTTTTTCTTTCTTTTACACCATCTTTTCCCCTGTAACTGGAGCTGCACAGCAGCCCCAGTTACAGGGGAAATCAGCCCTCTCATAGTGACGATTGTCACTAATAGGGCTGTGCTGGGTCTTGTTAGACCCAGCAGCAGTCTGTCACTAACAGGACCCGGCGTTCATGTGACCTGTCACATGATCACCGGGAGGAATAGAGACAGCGCCGCTGCTGCTGTCTCTATTCCTATACACAGCGTTCATTGAACGCTGTGTAAAAACACATCGGAGAAGACAGAAGCAGCTAAAGCTGCTCCTATCCTCTCCTCAGGGTCCCCGGCAGTCACTGACAGCCGGAGACCCGACATTCAGCTGCCCGATCGCGCGGGCAGCAAGTTAAATACCCCCGTGTTTCCCCGAAAGTAAGACCTATGTCTTACTTTCGGGGTACGGCTTATATTAGCTGACCCCCCTGAAACCCCCGATACGTCTTACAATCGGGGGTGTCTTACTATCGGGGAAACACGGTAGTTCTATATTTAATATGAGCCTGGGACAAGAATTTAGGAGCTATTAGAAAACACAGAGGGTCCCCATGACAACTCTGCACACAAGTCACAAGGGGACATCTTGTCTTCAGGATATTTCCGTAGTGCAACCTTAGGCCTCAATGTCAAGCAATCAGATCTCCGCTGTAATCTACTATACACTAAATAGCTTTTTGGAACATGTCTTCTTTAAATGGACATTAACTTTTCTAACAACTTGTGGTAATCTAATAGTATTCCTGATATATATCAACATCAACTTTGTAATTTACTTACTGTTATAGTTTAGGGTTTGTGGACCCACTGGGCCGTACCGCCTTGGCGGTATGGCAGCTGGCCAACAGGGCGCAGGTCACAGTCTATAGTTTGTATAGGGTACCTGTGGCAGCTCGGACAGTAGCAAGGCAGGCTCGGCTGGGACTCGGCAGCAGGTAGACGTCAGGCGTGGAGTAGCAAGACAAGCGTAGAATACAGCACAGCATGACTACAGCATGCCACTTGACCAGGATAGCACGGGATACAGGAACAGGGAACACTGAAAAACACTAGGGGACCATTTGCTTAGACAAACTAGGATACGACAAACAACGTTTAGGCAAGGATCAGAAGGGCAGGGGCCTTAGAGTCCAGGAAATCATGTGAGTTGATGATTGTTTTCATTAGCGCGCTGGCCCTTTAAGAGCAGGCACGAGCGTGTGCGCGCACCCTACGGGACACAGTGGTACGGAGTGGAAGTGAGTGCTGGCGTCTCCTAGGATGGAGATATGGACCAGCGCTCACAGATTCATGGCTGTGGGCGTCGAGAGGTAAGTAAACCCGATGGACGCTACAGTTAGTGCCACTAGGTGAGAGACACACGGATGCTGCTGCTTATAGAAGTCTATGGGAAAAGAAGGGGAAGCAGAAGTAGGGAGCAGGAGCACAAAGACACAGATGCTGTTGTCAATAAAAGTCTTTGAAGAGGAGAGGGGGAGCAGAAGCAGAGAGAGTAGACATAGGCTGCTGGTAAGAGTTATATGTCACCTCTGTGCTGGATTTTCCGCTACACTTCTTACTGCTTTATGATGAAATCCATGCTTCTGCAGCTTCTAAGGGTGTGCTACAGAGAGATAGTATACCAGGGTGGCTCTCTGCTCTGTGTGCAGTGTATAGAAGACATGATAGCAGTTAAGCTCCATCTACTACCTCAGGGAAAACTGAGAATTAAAGATAGAGCCCGCAGAGGGAAAACTGCTAAAAGAATGCCAGATACAAGTCATGTAATGGCCAGAAATAGTGTTATTGCTCCTGTACACACATACAACAAATTATTCTGAAACAGATCCATGATGTGATGGTGCATTATGTGTGGTTTATTCTGAGTCCTCAGCAGAGAGGAATGATTCTGTAATCCAGTACCACAGGTCGTGTCTCCAGGAAATGAACAATCAGATGAGTCCGAGGTGCAGTCCACAAGACATAAAGTGTTTTTATTGTCCAGTCCCCACAGGGGGTCATCAGGAGGCACCACCATTACTCAGCTGGAGTGCAGACCAGCAAACCAAGCAGATCCAATTATCTCCCCCCGTGTGTCCTCATCCCGGCTGTGGCAATACACATGATAGCACAAAGGACCACAATTCACATACAGACAGTAGAACTAGAAACGAAAGTCATTATAATGATGGTGACTAGAAAATGCCAAGATGTTCCTCCACCTAAGGGCTTGTCCTGGGGAGGATGGAGATCTTCTGGATTTAGACCTTCAGGAGAGCTGAAGCTGAGGCCAGCGCTCTGAAGATGTTCCTGTGATTACCTTATTTTGTGGACTGTGTGCTGTTCCTGCATTGAACGCGATTTGTTCTGTCATTATTGGATGAAATAAACCCTGTTGGGGTTGCCCTGTCGTCACTGGCTCTGTTGATCGTGTATTAACCTAACGAACCCCATGACAACTGGTGTCAGAAGTGGGATCAAGCGAATGCAGGAGAGATGGACAGAGGTCTGCACACCGGGATGTCTATCGTGAGGAGAGCAATTGTGGTTTACCAGGAGACAATGGACTGTCTCGGACCAAAGGCTACAAAAGTCATTGAACGCTGGGCTTGGGATAAGGCTCAGATTATGGCAAGGAAGGAACAAGTTCTTGTGCAAGCTAGGGAGTTGTACCAGGAGACCATGGATGTTCTGGGATGTTTGGCCTCCAAGGATGATAAGTTCTGGGACTGGAATTTGGTGTCTGGCACAAGCAGAGTGAGAGGTGCCGCAAACATGGTGTGTACGGCCAGCACAGTGTTATAAGGATTGTGCTGCTGCTCCAGGCTCGGATCACTACAGATCCCCAGAGAAAGCTCCAGAGTGTTCTGAGATGAGTGATGTGGAGTGTGGGGAAAGCATATCCCATAAGATGTGGGAGCACCAGGAAGAGGGAAAAGAATCTGAACTTAATTCAGGACCGGAAGGAATGGATACAGAGGATGTCTATATTTCTACAGAAACAAATCCTGTGGATGATGAAGACACAGGAGATCTAACTAGTGCTGGACCTCCTGAAACCTTTAGCACTGAGATCACCAGTGCCAGTTCTGAAAGCCCAACTGAGGTTAAGTCACACGAAACAGACCCACTAGTGAGCAATGATATTTGTGCTTCTCCTGGCGATGCATTCCCTTCAGCCCAGGATTTCCAAGAGGTTGAGGAATCCAGCTGTATTGTTACCTTGAGGTCTGATTTGTCTTTGTCCAATGATGTTGTGGATGTTACGGTCAGTATGGACTCTCCAGGCTCACAGTCTTCCAACATGGATGAGGAGAACACTGGAGAGTCAGTGAGTTCTAAGGTGGAAGAAGAAGTGTTGGAGGAGCAGGTCTGTGAAGGACAACAAGACACTGGTCCCAACAGCAGTGATGACCTTCATGATAATGAGACTTCAGTCCCTTTTCAAATATGCCCAAGGCCCTTGTTTTCTCAAATCGATTGGAATTCTATCTCCCCATCTTCTGCCACCAACTTCTATGGACTCACTACAATTCTGAACAGTGACTGTATTTTCTGGTAGGATCTTTGCCTCGGTGATGGGTCAGTTAGTATGCCAGCATTACCCAATATACAGGGTGGGCCATTTATATGGATACACCTAAATGGGAATGGTTGGTGACATTAACTTCCTGTTTGTGGCACATTAGTATATGGGAGGGGGGAAACTTTTCAAGCTGGGTGTTGACCATGGTGGCCATTTTGAAGTCGGCCATTTTGTATCCAACTTTAGTTTTTTCAATGGGAAGAGGGTCATGTGAGACATCAAACTAATCAAGAATTTCACAAGAAAAACAATGGTGTGCTTGGTTTTAACGTTACTTTATTCTTTCATGAGTTATTTACAAGTTTCTGACCACTTATAAAATGTGTTCAAAGTGCTGCCCATTGTGTTGGATTGTCAATGCAACCCTCTTCTCCCACTCTTCACACACTGATAGCAACACCGCAGAAGAAATGCTAGCACAGGCTTCCAGTATCCGTAGTTTAAGTTGCTGCACATCTCGTATTTTCACAGCATAGACAATCAATGGAAACCTCAAGGCCACGGGATATCGGAAATTGCTACATGATGATGTGTTTCCCTCTTTATGCACTGAAGCTGGCACGTTCCCTGAGTTTTTCCAGCAAGACGGTGCACCACCACATTATTGGTGTCGGGTCCGAGCATTCCTAGATGAATAGTTTCCTGGAACGTGGATTGGTCGTCGTGGGCCAGTTGAATGGCCCCCTAGGTCTCCCGATCTGACCCCCTTAGACTTTTATCTTTGGGGTCATCTGAAGGCAATTGTCTATAAGTGGTCAGAAACTTGTAAATAACTCATGAAAGAATAAAGTAACGTTAAAACCAAGCACACCATTGTTTTTCTTGTGAAATTCTCGATAAGTTTGATGTGTCACATGACCCTCTTCCTATTGAAAAAACTAAAGTTGGATACAAAATGGCCGACTTCAAAATGGCCGCCATGGTCAACACCCAGCTTAAAAAGTTTCCCCCCTCCCATATACTAATGTGGCACAAACAGGAAGTTAATATCACCAACCATTCCCATTTTATTTAGGTGTATCCATATAAATGGCCCACCCTGTAGTGTGGTGGGATGCAGTGGGGAGGAAAGTGTCTGGATGGACCATGCGGAGTCTGCAGAAACCTGTAAACTGGATAAAAGGTCCCAAGAAACCTCCTGACCCCAGAGACTATATCTCACAGGCTGCACTATCCTGGAAGCCACCGGATCAGCTCTTCCAAAATGAACAGATTCCGTGGAACTTTTGTGGAAATTTCTTGAAACTGGTGATTGTGTTCCCAGACATTGCTCTTTGCCCCGGATATACATTTGCACTGGACTTTCTTTACAGCCTGTGGACTGTTCTTATTGAACTGTAATAAGTGGCTTATGCGTGAGGTTGCCAGCGGCCTGTGTAGGCTACATGGCCAGCTCGCTTATTATATGAGGGGAAAGGTTGTGATGGTGCATTATGTGTGTTTTATTGTGAGTCCTCAGCAGAGAGGAATGACTCTGTAATCAGGTACCACAGGTCGTGTCTCCAGCCTATGGACAATCAGACGATTTAGAGGTACAGTCCACGAGACATAAAGAGTTCTCATTGTCCAGTCCCCACAGGGGGTCATCAGGAGGCACCACCATTACTCAGCTAGAGTGCAGACCAGCAAATCAAGCAGATCCAATTATCTTCCCCATTGTGTTCTCATCCTGGCTGTGGCAGACAATAGTCGGGCAATACACATAATAGTGCTAAAGACACAACTCACTTACAGACAGTAGAAATACAAACTAAAGTCATTATAATGATAGTGACTAGAAACTGGCAAGATGTTCCTCCCCTGACGGGTAT
Source organism: Rhinoderma darwinii (assembly GCF_050947455.1). Lineage (NCBI taxonomy): Eukaryota > Metazoa > Chordata > Amphibia > Anura > Rhinodermatidae > Rhinoderma > Rhinoderma darwinii. Next base: position 54,686 of record NW_027463790.1, read on the forward strand.
ATAAGGGCTTGTCCTGGGGAGGATGGAGATCTTCTGTGATGTGTATTCAGAATCCTGACCACTTCTCTGTGATTTACAGCAAAGCAGGCGTAGTCTCTCGAGATTACGCTGTAAACTGCCATTTACAGCGAGATTTCGCTGTGCTGTAAATTGCAGAGAAGTGACAGGATTATATATTGTGAATACACATCCCGTCCTGGCTGGAGGTAATGTATATTCATTGTCATGACACTGCAGTAATGTTATAGTGTGTTTATGTGGCTGCACATAGCGATATAGCTATATCACTATGTGCAGTGTAAATGAATGGAGAGAAGTGTATGACGCTGATTGGTCACTGATTGGTCAGCGTCATACACTTCTCTCCACCACGCCCACTTGGCCATATAGTAAAACACGCCCAGTTGTCCATTGAGAAACTCATTAGCATAAAGCTAATATAGGTCATAACGCCGTCAAAAATTATCGTTTTTCTAAATAAAAAACACTGCTGTAATCTACATTACAGAGCCAATCACATTGTGTACAAGATAGGCCACTTATAATGTGGTGACAGAGCCTCTTTAAATATATCACTTATTTTAAGCCCTATATGTTCTGAGAAAAACAAGACCAAATACTTATAGGTTGGCAGAGAAATAGAACAACAATTCGCTATTAAATTGTCACATGACTAAAATTTGAATGAGGCCACTTTATTTCATTAGGTTCACATTATCAGTACTTGACAGAACACTATTTCCCCTTAGAACAGCCTGAATTCTTAGTGGAATGATATTACTGTGTACTGGAAACCTTTATTCCAGATTCTGATTGATAACTTCACTGTAAAGGATCTGCCAGGCACTACGTCTGGGTATACTCCCAGGATTAATCAGTCGACACCTGAGGCCAGACCTCTGAGACGGACACCGGCTCCCACCAATCAGGGTGGCAGGCTCAGGAGTGGGAGAGCCTATCGCGGCCTGGTCAGGCAGAGTTAGCTCCGCCCCCTGTCCATTTATACCTGCCGTTTTCTCTTCCTCTTTGCTTGTAATTCTTCTTGGATTCCTGGCCCCACTGCTGCCTTGCTCCAGCCTGCTTCTGCCGTGCTTCTGCCTTGCTTCAGTTCCGTTTATCCTGCGTCGCTCTGCCCCTGGCTTGCTTCTGCTCCGTGCTCCCGTTTGTATACTCCACTACATCCTGATCCTGACTGGCTCATTCACCGCTCCGTTTCCTCGCGGCGTTCCGTGGGCTACTGTATTCCCTTGCGTGTTCCCTGTTTGTACTCCCTTGCACTTAGACAGCGTAGGGACCGCCGCCAAGTTGTACCCCGTCGTCTAGGGCGGGTCGTTGCAAGTAGGCAGGGACAGGGCGGTGGGTAGATTAGGGCTCACTTGTTCCCTTCACCTCCTTCCTGCCATTACATTCACTCTGTCTATTCCACTACATCCCACAGATGTTCTATAAAATTGAGATCCGGTGACTGTTCAGCCATTAGGATATGCAGACCTCATTATCATGTCCATGAATTCATCCTGTGATTTGTCTCATGACACATTATCTTGTTAAATGTAGACTGTAGCGCCAAGATTAGACTGTCTGTAACAATATTAAGTTAAGATTGTGTAGGCCTCATTAGTATTTAAACAGCCAAATGTGTTAGCAGAGAACAGGCTTCATTGCCAGACAAGGTTCTGCTTTTCAAAAAAAAATTTTTTTATTAAGTCAAGCTTTATGTAATAAATTAATAGTGGAGGACTGAGTGTAGACCAGAATCCTGGACTGTCATGGATTTATTTTAAAGTGAAATACAAAGCGTTATAAGGCTGGAATGGAGTCAAAAGTCATGGCTTAAACTTCTTCCTGCTTGATCCATTTCTGACTTTGGCTCAAAACACTGCATGTGTGTTTCCAGCCTAATACGAATGTTATAAATTTGTCAACTTTTCTATTGTGAAACAAAATCAATTATTTTTTTTTAATCCTAACAGAAAATCCCAGTAAAATCTCTGAGGGAAACTTCACGTTATTGCTAAATTATAAAGTAGAAGATGAAGATATCATGCAGCAGTCTTCAGGAGAAAACCTCATTACCCTTAATGTACATCCAGGACTTCACAGTAAAGACCTATCATATAATTTCACTAATCATGAGGAACCTTCTCCTGACCAATCACAGATTGTTACCACAAATACAGCTCAGAAAGGGGGTAAAAGGTTTCAATGTGGTAAACAGTTCACAAAAATCTCAGGTCTTTTAACAAACAGAAGAATTCACAGAGGTCAGAAGCCGTATTCATGTCCAGAATGTGGGAAATGTTTTACAGATAAATCAAGTCTTGTTAAACATGAGAGAAGTCACTCAGGAGAGAAGCCGTATTCATGTTCAGAATGTGGGAAATGTTTTACAGATAAATCACATCTTGTTAGACATGAGAGAAGTCACACAGGAGAGAAGCCGTATTCATGTTCCTTATGTGGGAAATGTTTTACAGATAAATCAAGTCTTGTTAAACATGAGAGAATTCACACAGGAGAGAAGCCATATTCATGTTCAGAATGTGGGAAATGTTTTACAGATAAATCAAGTCTTGTTAAACATGAGAGAATTCACACAGGGGAGAAGCCATATTCATGTTCAGAATGTGGGAAATGTTTTACAGATAAATCATATCTTGTTACACATGAGAGAATTCACAGAGGTGAGAAGCCGTATTCATGTTCAGAATGTGGGAAATGTTTTACAGATAAATCAAGTCTTGTTAAACATGAGAGAATTCACACAGGAAAGAAGCCGTATTCATGTTCAGAATGTGGGAAATGTTTTACAGATAAATCAAGTCTTGTTAAACATGAGAGAATTCACACAGGAGAGAAGCCGTATTCATGTTCAGAATGTTGGAAATGTTTTACAGATAAATCACATCTTGTTAGACATGAGAGAAGTCACACAGGAGAGAAGCCGTATTCATGTTCAGAATGTGGGAAATGTTTTACAGATAAATCAAGTCTTGTTAAACATGAGAGAATTCACACAGGGGAGAAGCCATATTCATGTTCAGAATGTGGGAAATGTTTTACAGATAAATCAAGTCTTGTTAAACATGAGAGAAGTCACTCAGGAGAGAAGCCGTATTCATGTTCAGAATGTGGGAAATGTTTTACAGATAAATCATATCTTGTTACACATGAGAGAATTCACAGAGGTGAGAAGCCGTATTCATGTTCAGAATGTAGGATATGTTTTACAGATAAATCAAGTCTTGTTAAACATAAGAGAATTCACACAGGAGAGAAGCCGTATTCATGTTCAGAATGTGGGAAATGTTTTACAGATAAATCAAGTCTTGTTACACATGAGAGAATTCACACAGGAGAGAAGCCGTATTCATGTTCAGAATGTGGGAAATGTTTTACAGATAAATCAGGTCTTGTTAAACACGAGAGAATTCACACAGGAAAGAAGCCGTATTCATGTTCAGAATGTGGGAAATGTTTTACAGATAAATCAGGTCTTGTTAAACATGAGAGAATTCACACAGGAGAGAAGCCATATTCATGTTCAGAATGTGGGAAATGTTTTACAGATAAATCAGGTCTTGTTAAACACGAGAGAAGTCACTCAGGAGAGAAATTATATTCATGTTCAGAATGTGGTAAATGTTTTACTACTAAAGGCAAACTTAGGGCTCATCAGAGAAACCACACAGGGGAGAAGCCATTTTGATGTTCTATATGTGAAAGATGTTTTACAAAGAAATTTACATTTTGGAACTCTGCAGAGAATTCACATAAAGTAGAAACCATAATCTCGTTTAAAATGTGGGAAATGCTATAAGAGCAAAAAAAACAAAACACATTTTAAACACATCAGATTATTCACAGACTTTAACCCCTTAATGACCAAGCTATTTATTACGTTTTTCCATCGTCTCATTCAAAGAGCTATAACTTTTTTTATTTTTGTCGACATAGCTGTATAAGGTCTTGTTTTTTGCGGGACAAATTGTATTTTGTGACAGCACCATTTTGGGGTACATAGAATTTATTGATTGATTAACTTTTATAAAAAAAATGTTTGGGGAGGAATAGAAAAAAACAGCAATTTTGCCACACTTTTTTGCGTCCTAATTTACGCCGTTTACCGTGTGGTATAAATAACACAGTAACTTTCTATATTTTGTATGTTTTACTACTTTTACTCAGTAAAACACTTTTTGAAAAAAAATTATTTGTTTTTGTGTCTCCATATTTGAAGAGCCATATCTTTTTTTTATTTTTCCGCCGATGCAGTAGTATGAGGGCTTTTTTTGCGGGACAACTTGTCGTTTTTATTGGTACCATTTTGGAGTACATGCGACTTTTTGATCACTTTTTATCACATTTTTTTAAAGGCAGGATTCACAGAAAACGTTGATTTATTTTTTTATTTATTTTTATTTTTTTTACGGCGTTCACTGTGCAGGTTAAATAATGTAATAACTTTATAGTTGGGGTCATAACGGATGCAGCGATACCAAATATGTGTAACTTTTTTTAACTTATTTTTTATAATAAAGCATTTTGTAAGGGCAAAAAGTGTTTTTTTTATTTTTTTTAATGTATTTTTTTTTTTGTATTAACTTTATTAAACTTTTTTTTTTTACTAGTTCCACCAGGGGACTTAACTAAGCGATCCTCCGATCGTTCTTATAATACACTGCAATACTTCTGTATTGTTGGTATAAAACGGACAGGCATCTGCTAGGCCATGCCTCTGGCATGACCTAGCAGGTATACTCTACATGTAGACCCGGGGGCCTTTATTAGGACCCACCGGCAGCCATAGAACACCGGCACTCTGCCATCATGCGCAGGGTGCCAGTGTATTGAGAGAGGGAGTGACGTATCTGAGGGGTTAAACTGATATCTATCTCACCCGTGAGATCAGGGATCGTGAAAAGGTGTATTCACGGTCACTAATGGGTTAAGCAGCCAATAAGTGTTTATTTATTTTTTTAGGTGGAATTAGTCTGGATCTGCCAAACACTCAAATTATATTTACCTGAGAGCAACTGTGACCGGGACCTATGAAGAAAACATATTGTGGACATTAGGCTGGGTTCACACGACCTATTTTCAGACGTAAACGAGGCGTATTATGCCTTGTTTAACGTCTGAAAATAGGGCTGCAATACGTCGGCAAACATGGATCCAGGAGGAACGGGTCTCATTTTAAACCCCTGACGTTTGGTTTCCCTCTGTTAGTGAAATGTGCGGTATCACCATGCCGAGAACCAGAGCGCTCTCAGGCCTTCAGAAAGGTTATGGATGTCTATGATTCAGGAAAGGGCAGTTGTCTAAAATCTCCACATGTAGATGGTTTTCTGGACAGTGGAATGATTAACATCTAATAGTTTGACCATTTTCCCTTTGGAACATGGAAATACCAGTAGACCCGCCACGGAATGGCCAAAAATAAATAAATAAATGGAGGATTCTTGAATGGCCAAGTGAAAGTCTAGTTCTAATTACCATCAAGATTCTGTGGGGAGATGTAAAACTGGTTGTGCATGCTCCACATGAAAGAGTAGGAAACGTAATCTCCCCTATAAGAGAATAGTAGACCGTAAAGCCCCATTCACATTTGCACATTTTATACAGTATTTTGCATCACTATTTATAAGACAAAACTAGGAGTATGTCCAAGACATGGAAGACATGCAGATCTTTCCATTGTACTTTTCTCTGTTTATGTTCCGCTCCCAGTTTTGGCTTACAGATACTGATGCAAAATACTGACCAAAATATACAAGTGTAAATGAGGCCTTAGAAAAGAAACTCCTGCTGGAGGTTGTTTTTGCCAAAGGGGCAGAATCAGGTATTTGAGCCGTACAAGGAAGTGGCATATCTGGGAGGTGGGTTTTTTTTTTGTTAAAAAGTTATTGCAAATTCACTTTATGAATTTTTCTTTCATATTTTTATACTGTATGAATGAAGATTAAATATTAATACACATGTCAACAGATGTAAAGAAAAAAGATTACATAGGGTCTCTTTACGTGACCGTAGTAGGAGACTTAGACACTGCAGGGTCCATACATGTGTAGTTTTGAAGGGTAAGATAATGATTGTGAGTAAGAATAAAACGACGTTAGGGTTTCACCTTACACATGAAAAAACGTTATAGTTCTGTTACAATCCACCGATCAGGGTTTACATGAACTACCGCTCCTGTCCTGACACAGCCGCGCAATGATCTCCCATCATCTTACACTAAACCTTATGTGTAACGTTGTGTTGTTAGAATTTTATTTTGTAATAAAGTGCTTGTTTCTCACAATGTTTTTTGTTATTTTCGGTGTTCGTTGAATTGGGTTTTATCAATGTACCTAAAAGGGGTTATCTGTCTGTTTACAAGGCAATGATGTCACATCACATGGTAAGGATTGGCTGCCTTGGAGACAAGACAAAGTGTCATGACACCTTAAAAACATAGAGAAGCTGGAAGCTGCAATGTGAGAATGCTGCAGAATAAAGGAGTATTCCCAACACAGGATATGCCATAAATGTCTGGTAGATGCAGGTCCCATCTCGGGGACCCTGCACATATGTAAAAAACAGGGTTCGCCTGACCTGCATGATGAGTAGGCTGCTGCATCATGGCGGAGAATGAATCGGGAGGTTGCCGTGAATGGGCATACACTAGATCCATTTTCCTAATAAAAAAGTCTTGGTTTAAGGCCTCAGATCTAGATTTTTCCGGCTTAGGATGTCCACAACCATGTTTTCTGATCCTTTTAGAGGGAATGATGAGAGGGACAGATTTTCCTTGGCCCAGATGACATAAATAGTATTGTCAGACAGAATCTTGACATGGTGATGTCTTGATTGTAGAAAGGTCAATTTTGCGGTTTTCCAGACCGCTCTCAATTCCTGGTAATTTGAAGATCTTAACCATTTGTCCTGAGGCCAAGTTCCCTGTAGACATTTGTCCCGTAAATAAGACCCAAAGGTTGTTTCATATTTGCTCAGGAATGTAGAGATTATGTTAAGATTCTTCTGACTAAAGCCATGAACAAAAAATAAATAGAAATTCCACACTGTAAGGGTATGTGCACACACACTAATTACGTCCGTAATTGACGGACGTATTTCGGCCGCAAGTAGTGGACCGAACACACTGCAGGGAGCCGGGCTCCTAGTATCATACTTATGTACGATGCTAGGAGTCCCTGCCTCGCTGCAGGACAACTGTCCCGTACTGTAATCATGTTTTCAGTACGGGACAGTAGTTCCACGGAGAGGCAGGGACTCCTAGCATCGTATATAACTATGATGCTAGGAGCCCGGCTCCCTGCACTGTGTTCGGTCCGGGACTTGCGGCCGAAATACGTCCGTCAATTACGGACGTAATTAGTGTGTGTGCACATACCCTAAATGTGAAGGGAATTGTCCAAAGATAACGTGAAGTCATAAAGGATTGGAGGAACTGCTGAAATCTCATCCAGTTCCATGGGAAAAATTAAAAAAAAGTAATAGGGGAAAAAGAAATTAACAAAACGGCGCTACATAGGAGGAGTACAATCAACACATTCACCTTGTTTAGCCTATTACATAGGAGGAGTACATTCAACACATTCACCTTGTTTAGCCTATTACATAATTAGTACGGTTGAAAAAAGACACCTGTCCATCAAGTTCAACCAAAGGATGGGAAAATGGAAGGGATGAAACAAAAATTCTACACATTGAACATAGGAGCTGATATTTTTTAGGCTGGATTCACACGAGCATATTACGTCCGTAATGGACGGAACATATTCCGGCCGCAAGTCCCGGACTGAACACGATGCAGGGAGCCGTGCTCCTAGAATCATAGTTATGTACGATGCTAGGAGTCCCTGCCTCGCTGCAGGACAACTGTCCCGTGCTGTAATCATGTTTTCAGTACGGGACAGTAGTTCCACGGAGAGGCAGGGACTCCTAGCGTCGTACATAACTATGATGCTAGGAGCCCGTGTGAATCTAGCCTTAAAGCCATCTCCTGTGACGGCTCCTGTGGTGACTATTCCACAGATTCACAGTTCTCACAGTAAAGAAGACTTGTCGTCTCTGCAGAGTGAACCTTTTTTTCTCCAGATGGAGGGAGTGCCCCCTTGTTTTTTGAGGGGGTTTTATATGGAACAGAATTTCACCATATTTTTTGTATGTGTCATTCATATATGTATACAAGTTAATCATGTCCCCCTTAGTCGTCTCTTTTCAAGGCTAAACAGGTTCAGTTCTTTTAATCTAATTCATAACTTAGATTCTCTATGCCCCTTATTAGTGTCACGGCGCGGGGTGTGGACCCACTGGGCCGTAGCGGAGTAGCAGCTGGCCAACAAGGTAGAACACAATGTCTATAGTTCTGAACGGGTACCTGAGGCAATGTAGACAGTGGCAGGAACACGTCTTGGCTTTCACAGCAGGTGACGCCGCGGATGCAGCGGAAGACACGACTTGGCTTTCACAGCAGGTAACGATAGTACGGGATGCAGGATACAGGCAGCAGGAACGGATAACACTGGGAACTGGAAAACACTGGGAGACATTTAGAAAGACAGACTAGGGTATACAATAACGCTCAGGCAAGGAACCAGTGGACAGAGCCCCTTTTTATAGTCCAGCAGCCATTTGGGCTGATAATTGATATTTGACAGCTGGACGCGTACTGGCCCTTTAAGGGAAACAGCACGAGGACCCGGGAGAGAGTGCGGGCGTCTGCCAGGAGGAGGAGGACGACGAGCAGAGAGGTGTCCATGGCCGGGATCGTCAGGGGGTGAGTTAGAACGGCGACCCCCGGCCATGGACGTAACAATTAGCGACGTTTCTCTTCTTTGTATTTTTCATTTTTTATATGAACTGGAGCCCAGAACTGAACTGCATATTCTAGATGAGGCCTCACTAATGCTTTGTAAAGTGGTAATATTACATCCCTGTCCTGCGAGTCCATGCCTCTTTTAATACACAACAATATCTTGCTGGCCTTAGAAGCAGCTGATTGACACTGCATGCTGTTATTTCATTTATGTTCTACAGGTACACCCAGATCCTTCTCAACAAGTGACTCCCCCAGTGTAGCTCCCCCTGGGACATATGATGCATTCAGATTGTTGGTACCCAAATGCATAACTTTACATTTATCTACAATAACCCCTTCCCGCTTTGGCCACTTTTGACCTTCCTGACAGAGCCTCATATTTCAAATCTGTCATGTTTCACTTTATGTGGTATTAACTTCGGAATGCTTTTACCTATCCAAGCGATTCTGAGATTGTTTTCTCGTGACACATTGGACTTTATGTTACTGGTGATAACGCAGTTCCCAAAAGGTAGATAGATCGACACCAATATGGCCGGAGACAAAAACAGAACAGATGTGTATCTGATTACTGCAGAGGTCTGAGCTAGTCCTGGCCCCTATCGTTTATTTATACTCATTCTATATTCATGCAATACCATAAGACAATAAATAATACAAGACAGTATTTTGGCTAACATGCAGTAACATTACATAACTTGGAGACAATCAATCCTTCACCTTTAGTACAATTCTGAGAATTATCAGAACAAACATGTTTTCTTCCTCTTCCCCTTAACTCCCCCAGTCTGTGTATTCAATCCATCAAATTCTTGCGACAAGATGACTGACTCCTTCCTCCCTCCTTTCCTTAACATCTGGAAAACAGATGTCCAAATTAACTCTTAGAATGACAATTACTTTAACATTACTCCCCCCTTTTTATCATTTGGCTAGACCTGTGACTACTCTCCCTGCCGTATCGAGAAATCTTAAAGGTCCGCCCTACCTACACAAGATATAGAGATACTAATCTCCATGAATTGTGAGACGTTCCACATCCATCCAGACGATCCTTAAGTTTAGATTTCTCCTGTTACCATTCCCCTCTTGCTAGTACTAATATAGATTTTAAAGGAAAATATGAGGGTTAGAAGAGTTAGTTAGAAACATATATATAAATTGTTACACACACATGATATATATATATATATTATGACAGTAATTTGTTCATTCTTGTCTTTGTCAAATCAATTTGTTTCCACAATAAATAAAAGTCTTTGATGTCATTAAGTGATTCCTTTTCACATATGAAGCATTTGGGTTTGATAGGAGTAATCATGATCATTACTGGGTTATCGTCTCGTTCAGGGGGAGGTCTTTTGTGTGTACTGCTACAGTTTGACTCTAATATTTTCCTAAAAACAACAAGTAGAACCTTAAACCAATTGAGCAGGTTCAGCCAAGATAACCATTCCGGAAAATGCAATTCGGATTGAGCGTTACCTTTGCGATATCGTTCCTTTAGCTCCTGAGCCTGTTTAATATCATAAACAACTTGCATCATTCCAGTAGGATTGATATAGTGACAAGATGCTGGTCCTACTATTTGACAAAGTCCTCCTTGTGATGCAGTTAGATAATCCAATGCCATAGTGTGTTGATTAGTAACTACTATTAATTGTTTTGTATATGCAGAAGTAACACTTATAGCATGAAAAATATAGTCAGTAATATTATCGAATACATCTGCTAAGGCTTCCATACGTTGGCCATTTTGAGTAGTTCTGAGTAAAGAAGTGACTGGACTACCAACGATAGGCAGAGCCATCATTAACTCTTCCTTCCAACCTATGTGTAATAATGGTTCTGTATGCTGTACCTTAAGACTACGTTTACTTAACATATGTTGAGGAATATTCTGATACAAGAATTGATCAGACTTGCACGTCCAGGTGGCAGGTTCTATTCTTGCTAGGGTACATGTTCCCCCAGTCCCCTCAGGAAGCCATCTGTAAGCATTATTTCCACAGATTATATAGATTCCTTTCGGGAGTTGAAATTGTCGTTTGACAACTAGTGCATTAACAATAGATGCCATAAGAGTCGTGTTAGAATAGAGACACCAAGAGTCTGGGTCATTGGTAGTTACCCATTTGTAATATGCAATACGGTTACATCTGAGGGGGTTTACTTTTTTCCTTGGATCGATAGATGTTAGTTCCGCCCCATCTCCTTCCATTCCTGCGGTATCTCCTTCATCTTCTTTGCTTATGGCAAATGCTTCTATGGCCTCACAATGTTCCCTATTCCAAAGTGGAAATTTATCAGCATGGTGCCAACTAGAATTATGAATTTTCCTTACTAGTGAGTGATCTATTTTCTGATCCTCTAAACTGTTACTGGCAAAACTTATTTTTAGGTTTTCTACAGGCAGTTTACCAGCATGTATGAACATCATCTCTTTTGTTCCCCAAATTCCATCTTGTTTTCTAAAATCAAACCAATTCCCCTGCTTGGATGTTAGGTTCGCTTGCCACCAGGGATACTGCACCCATCCAGCAATAGGCAATGCCATTAGAACTTTTCCCTTGGGTTCCTCTATATCCAATGGTTTCATCACCCAACAATTATCTTGGAACAATTCCTGTTCTGAGACGGGAGTAGCAAAGTATGGCATAGACCTTGCAGACATAGGAGAATATGCACATATCCAGCAATCAGTCAGGTTGTATGTTTGTGTTACTATACCGTGGTACTTAATGAACTTATTGTCCCACTCCTCTTCCCCCAGCTGCTGATATCCTTTTACAAAACCACATATCATGATGCTCATTAGAAACACAGATAATAAGAAATACTTCCCCATTATGTCTTTATACCTTATAAAACTTCTTGCAATGGGAAGCATGTATCCAGGTTGGTTTTCCTTCCAGTTTTACTGAAGTTGGGGTGATCAGTTGGACCGGAAATGGACCTTCAAATCGCGGTTTCAGTGATTTGCGAACGTGCTTTCGAACCGTAACCCAATCTCCAGGTTTTAGTTGATGTGCACCGGGTATGGAGGAGGGATCCGGAATAGAACTGAAAACATAATTATGAATCTGTTGCAGGTTTTTCTGTAGAGCCCCTACATATTCTGTCATATTTGAGTATAATGACTGAAGCTGTTGAGGGAAATACAAGTCAGTTTTAGGGGCACTGCCAAATAAAATTTCATGAGGACTTAGTCTCATTTTCATGGTTGGGGTCATGCGGACAGAGTGTAAGGCAATAGGTAAACATTCAGTCCATGGCTTATTAGTTTCTGCCATTACTTTCTGAATTTTTAATTTTAATGTCCCATTTAGTCTTTCTACCCTCCCACTACTTTTTGGCCTGTATGGAGTATGGAACGATTGGGTGATATTAAAGGCTTGCATGATTTATTTAAGGATTTCTGATGTAAAATGGGTACCCCTGTCATTTTCAATGACTTCTGGTATCCCATATCTGCATACTACTTCTGAAAGAATCTTTTTAGCCACTATTTTTGCATCAGCTTTAGCAGAAGGCCAAGCTTCAGGCCATCCTGAAAATAGGTCAACACATACCAGGACATACTCATAGACACCCACCTTGGGAAGCTGAGTAAAGTCTATTTGTAGTCTCTGAAACGGGTATAATGACTTGGGGGTGCACTTCTGTGGCAACTTCACAGTTTTACCAGCATTATGGCAGGCACAAATGGCACAGCTCTGGACATGTTTAGCAGCGGCATTGTTGAATCCTGAGGCCACCCAACCTTGAGCAACTTGACTTACCATTGCATCCTTTGACTGGTGTGTAGGGCCGTGAGAGAGAGTACATAACATAGGGTGAAGCACCCTCGGGATACATAGCTCAGAGCCTAGTTCCCACAGACCACTCTCGTTCTTTACAGCCTTTTTCCTTTGCCAACTCTCTTTCTCCACAATTGGAGCTCGCGCCTGTAACTTTTTTAACAAGTCCAGCTCCATCTCCCCAGCCTCTTGCATTGATTCTGCAGCATAGGCCGTCACGGGGAGAGGAAGTATGGGGGCAGCTTTGGCCGCAATGTCCGCTCTGCGATTTCCTTCGGCTTCCTTGGTCCTTTCTTTTGTATGTGCCTGTACTTTAATGATAGCTACCTGCTTAGGTAGATCCAGGGCTCGAAAGAGATGAGCAACTAATCCTGCATTTTTAATAGGTTTACCTGAGGAAGCAACAAAGTTTCTGCTGTGCCATATTGGTCCATAGTCATGAGCTATGCCAAATGTGTACCTGGAGTCTGTATAAACATTTGCAATTTTATTTTCAGCCATGATACACGCCTCAGTGAGTGCTGTTAGTTCAGCCTCTTGTGCAGACATGCCAGCCGGCAATGCTCCACACTTGACCTCCCTTTGTGAGTCTACTATGGCATATCCTGTATATGGCTTTCCTTCCTGATAATACCGGGAGTCATCTACATAGAAGTCTGCATCTGGAATAGGTGTCTCAGTAACATTTTCCAACACCTTAGTTTCAATTTTCATTAGCTCAAAACAGTCATGATCCTGTGAGATATCTTGTTCTGCTCTCACTTCCGGAAGCAGAGTAGCTGGGTTTAGTGTAATGCATCTTTTAATGGTTAAGTTAGGAGGAGTTAACAAAGCTACTTCATATTTAGTGAGTCTAGCCATTGACAAATGCTTAGTTTTTACCTGTGACAATTCTTGAACTGAATGTGGAACCTGTATTACAAGAGCATGATCTAATACTATGTCAGTGACTTTTTCCTTTAACACGGCACAAGCTACTACTGCTCGGATACGAGATGGAGTCCCCGTGCTACTACATCTAGTTGGGTTGAATAATAAGCCAGAGGACGATGCTTTCCCCCATGGCTTTGAGTCAAAACTCCCTTGGCATGTCCGTCAGCCTCGTGACAAAATATGTTAGAATGCAAATCATAGTTGGGAATTCCCAGGGCTGGGGCGGACACTATAGCTGACGTGAGAGCATTAAACCCTTTCTTTGCCTCCAGTGTGAGGCAAAAAGGTGATCCTTTATTGCAAACTGCTAGAACATCAAACAGCGGTTGCATTAAAGGGAATGTGTCGCTAGAAAATTATGACTTTTTTTTTAGTTATTATATACATGATCAGACATTGTTCCAATTTTTTACATTTTTTCACAAGTCAGGAAATATTATAAATTATATTCTAATTTATAACATTTCCCTGTGCTGGTCACTAGAGGGAGCAATTCCCAAAATTGCAGCATTGGCATGTGGTAAAGCAACCATATTGCTTTATGCTGCAAATTTGGTGTAAACACACTCGCTCTAGTGAGCTCACAGAATCCCCCCTCCCTTATCCTGGCTAGTGCCAGGAGAAAGGAGGGGATTGAATGTTCAAACCTCCTACACTGTGTGCCGCCATTTTTTGAGCGAATACACAGTGTAGTAGGCTTGCATACAGTGGTAATCACACACTAAACCACGAACATACACAAACATAACTTACCTGCTCCTGCCGCCGCTGCCCCCTCCGGTCCGTCTGCTCCGTCTGCTCCCTCTGCTCCTAGTGCTTGCTTCAGAACACATGTCCGGAAGCCGCGACCGGAAGTAGTCTTCGTATTGTCCGTCCGCGGCTTCCGGCCCACAAGAAAATGGCGCCGGATGTCGCTCGGCCGAAGACCTTCCATTTGGACTGTATTGGAGCAGCGCATGCGCCGTTCGAGCACAGACGGCGTACACCATAGTGAATGGAACGGCTCATGTTCGCATTCTCTATGGGGATGTATGTGCCGTATTCCATCTCTGTATGTGACATTAAGTGACACATACAGAGATAAAAAAAAAAATGGCAGCCCCCATAGTGAAGAAAAAGTTAGAAAAAAAAAAGTAAAACGCAAACACAAATAAATAAAATTTATTTTAATAAAACACTAAAAGCAAATTAATATAAAATACATTTTTTTCGTGACACCCTTCCTTTAAAGAAGAGGCAGATGGTATCCACTCTCTGCAGTAAGCTATAAGTCCCAGAAAAGTTCTCAATTCCATTACATTAGAAGGCTCTAGTGCCTGGGAAATAGCTTTTTTCCGTAAAGGGGTGATGTGCTTAGTTTGCAATGTCCTGAGAAAATCACCTTTGTTTTGGCTACTTGTAGCTTTTCTCTAGAAGCCTTACACCCCTCCCCTTGTAGGAATAGAAGTAGAGATAAAGTTTCTTTTAAGCAAATTTCCTTGTCTACTGTACATAAGAGTAAGTCATCCACATATTGTAGTAATTGTGTATCTTTATTTTCAGGCTGCCAGGAAAGTAGTACCAGTGCCATTGCTTCTGAAAACTCTGAAGGGGAAGTGGCGCCACTTTGTGGCAATCGGGTCCAACAATATGGTCTCCCTTCATGAGTGAATGCAAACAGAAGCTGGCTCTCCTTATCAACTGGCACTGAAAAGAAAGCATTTGCCAAGTCTATGACTGTGAAATACTTTGAACTAGGGGGAATTTGATTCAGCAAAGTGTGGGGGTTGCGATACAATAGGAGCATCAATAATCATCAATTTGTTAAGTTCCCTTAACATGAACCATCCAATATGCCTGTACCTTCCCTGCTTCTTGTTCTTTCTTTACTTGAAAAAGTGGCGTATTATCAGGGGATCGACATTCCCTTATAGTACTCATCTTTGGGTATTCTTCCAGTTGGGTGGTAATAGCAGCTTTCTGCTCTCTGCTCAGGGGATACTGTGTGATTGTAATTGGTAGAGTTCCTGGTTTCAACTTAATTTTAACTGGTGTTATAACATCAGTTATATCTGTAATGATTGGGGTAGGGAAACGGACAAGTGAGCCCTAATCTACCCGCCACTCTGTCCCTGCCTACTTGCAACGACCCGCCCTAGGCGACGGGGTACAACTGGGCGGCGGTCCCTACGCTCAGTAAGTGCACGAGACAAAACATACAAGGGAATATAAAGCAAAGGGAAAGGGGCAGTTGCCCACGGCAACACCGTGAGCAACAGAGTGGTGAACGAGCCAAGTCAAACCAGGAGAGCACGAGGTACCAAACGCAGAGCAGAAGAGTAGTCAGAAAGCCAGGGTCAGAATGGAGCAGGATCAAATTGTTAGGAGCTGTAGCTGGGCCAGGAAACCACACGGAAAGAATCACAAGCAAGGAGGAACAGGAAGGCAGGTATAAATAGACAGAGGGCGGGAGCTAGCTGAGTCTGGCCAGGCCGCGATAGGCTCTCCCACTCCTAAGCCTGCCAGCCTGAGTGGTGGAAGCTGGAGTCAGTCTCAGAGAGATAGACTCAGGTGAAGACTGATTACCTAAGGAAGTTAACCCCGAAGCTGTGCCTGGCAGATCCTTTACAGTACCCCCCCCTTTTATGAGGGGCCACTGGACCCTTTCTAAGTGGACCTGGTTTACTGGGGAAACGAAGGTGGAACTTCCTGACCAATACCCCAGCGTGAACATCCCGGGCGGGTACCCAAGTCCTCTCCTCAGGCCCGTATCCTCTCCAATGGACCAGGTACTGGAGGGAGCCTTGGACCATCTTGCTGTCCACAATCTTGGCCACCTCGAATTCCACCCCCTCAGGGGTGAGAACGGGAACAGGAGGTTTCCTCGAGGGAGCCAAGGACGGGGAGCAGTGTTTAAGGAGGGAGGCATGAAACACGTCGTGTATACGAAAAGATGGGGGTAACTCCAGCCGGAAGGAGACAGGATTGAGGACTTCAATGACCTTATACAGCCCAATAAACCGAGGAGCAAACTTCTTGGACGGGACCTTAAGACGCAAGTTCCTAGATGATAACCACACCAGATCCCCGACCATAAACAAGGGGTTAGCAGAACGTTTTCTATCAGCCTGAGTTTTTTGTACGCTCTGGGACGCCTCTAGGTTCTTCTGAACCTGGGCCCAGACTGTGCACAGCTCCCGATGAACGACCTCTACCTCAGGATTGTTGGAACTACCAGGTGAAACGGAGGAGAACCGTGGATTAAACCCAAAATTACAGAAAAAGCTGGAGACCCCTGACGAGTTACTGACCCGGTTATTAAGGGAAAATTCAGCGAGGGGAATGAATGAGACCCAATCATATTGACAGTCAGAGATAAAACACCTTAAATATTGTTCTAGAGATTGTTTAGTCCTCTCAGTTTGGCCATTGGTTTCAGGATGGAAAGCAGAGGAGAAGGACAGATCAATCTCCAACTTCTTACAGAAGGCTCTCCAAAACAAAGAAACAAATTGTACCCCTCTGTCCGAAACAATATTGACCGGGACCCCATGGAGACGCAGGATGTGTTTGACAAACAAGGTAGCTAACGTCTTGGCGTTGGGTAGTTTCTTGAGGGGCACAAAGTGGCACATCTTACTGAAGCGGTCTACTACCACCCACACCACCGACTTGCCTTGGGATGGAGGCAAATCGGTGATAAAATCCATGGAGATATGTGTCCAAGGTCTCTGGGGAATGGGCAACGAACGTAGTAAGCCCGCTGGTCGGGACCTGGGAGTCTTGGACCTAGTACAAACCTCACAAGCGGCGACGTAGGCCTTAACGTCTTTAGGCAGGCCAGGCCACCAATAGTTTCTGGCAATGAGGTGTTTGGTACCCAGGATGCCTGGATGACCAGATAGTGCGGAGTCATGATTTTCCCTAAGTACCCTTAGCCGGTATTGCAGGGGAACAAACAGCTTGTCCTCAGGAAGGTTCCCGGGAGCTGAACCTTGATCAGCTGCAATTTCAGAGACTAAATCAGAATCAATAGAAGAAATTATTATACCGGGAGGCAAAATACAAGCAGGATCTTCCTCCGAAGGAGGGCTGGCCATGAAGCTACGCGACAGTGCATCGGCCTTAATATTTTTAGACCCAGCCCTATAGGTAACCAAAAAGTTGAATCTGGTAAAAAATAGCGCCCATCGAGCTTGTCTCAGGTTTAGCCTCCGGGCAGATTCTAGGAAAACCAGATTCTTGTGGTTGGTAAGGACCGTTACCTGGTGCCTAGCCCCTCCAGGAAGTGGCGCCACTCTTCAAATGCCCATTTAATGGCTAAGAGTTCACGGTTGCCAATATCATAGTTACTCTCAGTGGGCGAAAACTTCCTGGAGAAGTAGGCACAGGGGCGGAGATGGGTGAGGGACCTGGTACCCTGGGACAAGACAGCCCCCACTCCCACCTCGGATGCGTCAACTTCCACGATAAATGGCTCCATTTGGTTGGGCTGAACCAGCACCGGGGCCGAGATAAAGCACTTCTTAAGGACCTCAAAAGCCTGGACCGCCTTTGGAGACCAGTGGAGGAGATCAGCACCTTTGCGAGTGAGGTCCGTAAGAGGCTTAGCGATGACCGAGAAGTTAGCAATGAATCTCCTGTAATAATTAGCGAACCCCAAAAAACACTGTAACGCCTTCAGGGAGGCAGGTTGGACCCATTCTGCCACAGCCTGAACCTTGGCGGGGTCCATGCGGAATTCATGAGGAGTGAGGATTTGACCCAAAAATGGTATCTCCTGTACCCCAAACACACATTTTTCGGTTTTAGCAAACAGTTTGTTTTCCCGAAAGACCTGGAGCACCTTCCTGACATGCTCAATGTGGGAGGGCCAGTCCTTGGAAAACACCAGTATGTCATCAAGGTACACTACAAGAAATATCCCCAGGTAGTCTCTCAAAATCTCATTTATGAAATTCTGGAAGACCGCCGGCGCATTACACAACCCAAAGGGCATGACGAGGTATTCGAAATGACCTTCGGGCGTGTTAAACGCAGTCTTCCACTCATCCCCCTCTTTGATGCGGATAAGGTTATACGCCCCCCGTAGATCAAACTTAGAGAAACATTGGGCCCCCTGAACCTGATTAAACAGATCAGGAATCAAAGGAAGGGGATACTGGTTCCTTACAGTGACCTTATTCAGGTAACGGTAGTCAATGCATGGCCTAAGACCACCATCCTTCTTCCCTACGAAGAAGAAGCCAGCACCTACCGGAGAAGTAGAGGGGCGAATGTAACCCTTGGCCAGGCATTCCTGGATATACTCTCTCATGGCTTCACGTTCGGGACAAGAAAGATTAAATATCCTACCCTTAGGAGGCTTAGCTCCTGGTACCAATTCGATAGCGCAATCGTATTCTCTATGAGGAGGTAACACTTCGGAGGCCTCCTTAGAGAAAACATCAGCGAAGTCCCGAACAAACTCAGGTAGCGTGTTCACCTCCTCAGGGGGAGAAATAGAATTAACAGAAAAACATGACGTCAAACATTCATTACCCCATTTGGTAAGCTCCCCAGTATTCCAGTCAAACGTGGGATTATGCAACTGCAACCAGGGAAGGCCTAAAACCAAATCGGACGATAATCCCTGCATCAACAGTACAGAGCATTGCTCCAAATGCATGGAGCCAACAAGGAGTTCAAAAACAGGGGTATGCTGTGTAAAATAACCATTAGCAAGAGGAGTGGAGTCGATACCCACTACCGGGACAGGTTTAGGCAAATCAATCAAAGGCATAGCAAGAGACATAGCAAATTCCACAGACATGATATTAGCAGAGGACCCTGAATCCACGAAGGCGCTGCCGGTAGCAGACCTACCACCAAAAGAGACCTGAAAGGGAAGCAAGATCTTATTACGTTTCATATTTACGGGAAATACCTGTGCGCCCAAGTGACCTCCCCGATGATCACTTAGGCGCGGAAGTTCTCCGGCTGCATTCTTACACTTAGGACAGTTGTTCACTTGATGCTTATCATCCCCACAGTAGAAGCAGAGACCATTCTTCCTGCGGAAATCTCTACGTTGTTGGGGGGACACGAAGGCCCCGAGTTGCATATGTACCTCTGAGTCTTCCGGGGAAGAACGAAGCAACGGACCCTCGGGAGGCATCATGGGGGAGTCGGAGGAGAAAACACATAAACGTTCGCGTTGTCGTTCCCTGAGACGTCGGTCAAGTCGTACCGCTAAAGCCATAACCTGGTCTAGGGAGTCAGAAGAGGGATAGCTAACTAGCAGGTCTTTCAGGGCATTCGACAGACCCAACCTAAACTGGCACCTTAAGGCAGGGTCATTCCACCGAGAAGCTACGCACCACTTCCTAAAGTCAGAACAATACTCCTCAACAGGTCTCTTACCCTGACGTAAGGTCACCAGCTGACTCTCGGCAAAGGCAGTCTTGTCAGTCTCGTCATAAATGAGTCAGAGAGCAGAAAAGAAAAGATCAACGGAGGAAAGTTCAGGGGCGTCAGGAGCCAAGGAGAAGGCCCATTCTTGGGGCCCGTCCTGGAGCCGGGACATAATTATACCCACTCGCTGGCTCTCAGAACCTGAGGAGTGGGGCTTTAAGCGAAAGTAAAGCCTGCAACTCTCCCGAAAGGAGAGAAAAGCCCTCCGGTCCCCTGAGAACCGGTCGGGCAACTTGAGGTGGGGTTCAGGAGTAGAGGTGAGGGGAACTACCAAGGTAGCCTCAGGCTGGTTGACCTTCTGAGCCAGGGCCTGGACCTGTAGGGAGAGACCCTGCATTTGCTGAACCAGGGTCTCAAGGGGGTCCATAGTAGTGTCAGGGACCAGGGCTTGTGATTATGTAATGATTGGGGTAGGGAAACGGACAAGTGAGCCCTAATCTACCCGCCACTCTGTCCCTGCCTACTTGCAACGACCCGCCCTAGGCGACGGGGTACAATTGGGCGGCAGTCCCTACGCTCAGTAAGTGCACGAGACAAAACATACAAGGGAATATAAAGCAAAGGGAAAGGGGCAGTTGCCCACGGCAACACCGTGAGCAACAGAGTGGTGAACGAGCCAAGTCAAACCAGGAGAGCACGAGGTACCAAACGCAGAGCAGAAGAGTAGTCAGAAAGCCAGGGTCAGAATGGAGCAGGATCAAATTGTTAGGAGCTGTAGCTGGGCCAGGAAACCACATGGAAATAATCACAAGCAAGGAGGAACAGGAAGGCAGGTATAAATAGACAGAGGGCGGGAGCTAGCTGAGTCTGGCCAGGCCGCGATAGGCTCTCCCACTCCTAAGCCTGCCAGCCTGAGTGGTGGAAGCTGGAGTCAGTCTCAGAGAGATAGACTCAGGTGAAGACTGATTACCTAAGGAAGTTAACCCCGAAGCTGTGCCTGGCAGATCCTTTACAATATCCCTTACCCATAAAGAGGAAGGTACATGAGACAACATTTGGTTCACCTCTTCATCACCTGGTTCTGTCTGATTTTCCAAGTTATCCAGATACATCATCATAGTCCTAAAAGTTTCTGGTAGTGGTCCGGTTACGGACACTCCTTTCCTTCCAAACCGTATAGTTGCATTTACGGCTGACAATGTATCGGCTCCTAACAGATTGACTGGGCAACTATCAGACACTAACAGCTGCGCACATACTTCTGTAGTATCTGCAAGACGTATCTTTAGGGGCTTGGTTTGCTTCATAACATATGGTTTTCCCCCTAACCCAGTCCCTGTTATTTCAGTATTTGTCACAAATTGTGAAGGGACATCCTTAATTTTAACAATAGTCCGGCTTGCCCCCGTATCTTCTAAAAAATGTATACGTTTCCCATGAGGTAGTGTCAATTTAACTGCAGTTTTAAGTCCTGGTTGTGGTGGGACCATTACAACGGGAGCACCTTGGGGTCTGCCTTCTTCCTAGTATGAATCATCGTGCATCTGGGTAGTATCAACCATTTGCACATGCGTCTGTGCTCGAACTCTCTTTCTAGAAGGACAATCCCTTTTCATATGTCCCTTACCTCCACCCCCAAAACATAGTCCCTTCCTCCTATATTCTTCAGTATTAATTCCTCCAGTTCTTTGCTTAAATTCCATACCTCTAACTTCAGGCACAATATTTGCATTAGGAGGTGCTGTTATTGACATTATAATAGGCACAACAGCTTGTTTTTGCATTTTCTTCTGTTTCTTTTTATTATTTTGTTCCTCATTACTTCTGACTACTACAAGTGACTGCTCTACAGGAGTAAACATACATTCTGGACGTATCTTCAGTAACTCTATCCTGCGGTCTTCCCTCGACCCATTAATAAAACAAGTCCTTAGTATACGAGCATCCTTGCCAGAAGCAGTACGTACATCAAAATGCTGGTCTTCAAATATGCTTGTACAACGTGCATAATATTTATCCACTGACTACTCAACACCCTGGAAAGCCTCAGGCAATCCTGTAGACAGCTCATTTGCAAGGGTTTTTTGCTAATACCTGGAGTCCCTGAACAAATATTTGACCAGATTTCTTTGTTTTCTGCTCTTCCACTGATGGCACTCCCCCCCCCCTCTATTTCTACTTTCTGTATCTTGTTGACTATTGGTGTGCCTGCAGATATGGTACACAGTGAAGCCAAATCACTCCAAGTGGCTTTATAGTTTTGACATATCCTTTCCACCCCTTTAAAGAAACCCATTGGGTTCTTATATAGATCTGGTAACTCCCTTGCCATTATCAACTGGTCACTCCTGCTCCATGGTTTATACCAGGTAGTGATTTCTGTTTTAGGGTGCCCCCCTCCCTCTACAGGACCTACAGAAACCTGTGTTATAACTGGGAAAACCTCATGGTGAGGAGCAGTCGGAGGTTGCCTGCCTGTATTACATTTTGAGCTGTACTGTGAGGTGTCTGTTCTGCGACTGTTTCCACACTCACATACCCATGTGTTAGATCTCAGTGCCCTTGTAATACCCATTGTTTCTACTCCCCTCTTTCCCTCATGTGCTTGCAATTCAGAATTTGCAACACACCATGTATCCCGATCTTTGAAGAGGCGCATTCTTATTTCGGGTCCACGGACATTTACAATGGACAGTGGCGTGGAAATAGAATCCATTCCTGGACTAGGTAATAAGGAACACTGAGATTCTCCTCCTGATCTAATTTGTTTACACTGTGGACAAATATATATATATTGGGTTGATTACAAAGCCCACAGATGCCACATTCCCACCCAAGTGTCATATTGTTCAGCTCTGCAAGGTGAACGAATGGACGCCTAGATCACGTCCATCGGACCCACGGTTCTGTTTCAAATCCATGTCAAATCTGTTTTTAGATGGATCTGTGAAAAAAACACAGTGAAATATAGAGTTATGGAGGAGCTCTGGAGGCTCATTGCTGTTTGTAAAATGTTCAATAGGCTTGTAAAGGAGCCCAGGGGTCAGGTATAGGCTGTGGGATGTTTCATAGTGGTGTGCAAGAACCCTAAAGGAACCCAAACTCTAGGGATGATTATTTGTAACTATTTTCATGAAAATGGCAGGATTTTCGGCCTGCTGCGCGGGCTACTTTTGTTTGTGTGCACTGATTTTTTAGGGTGTAGGTAAGAGTGTCAAAGATTTACGAGTATATAAAATGTTATGGCTTTTGGACGATTAGTTTCTCAGATATTCTTTCTTTATTAGATATTGTTTCTTTATTGTAAATGAGCCTAAAATACAGCCGTCGTGACGACGTTTTTCTGGGCGAACAGCAAAACACAGGGTCATGAGTTGTGTTAGACATACTCAGGACATGGTGATGCATGAACGTTCCAGGGCTCGGAACTTCACAATAAACAGTTACAGAAATATTTTGCAAAAACTGCTCAAATTTAGCTATAAATGAAGGAACTCCGCCATGTTTCGGGGGCAAGAGAGGGTTCCCCATGTACAGCAAATGACCGAGTCAGGTATCTTATTATTCATCTGTGTAAGTCGAACGAATTGATGCCTAGGTCGATTCCATCAGACCCGCGGTTCGTTGCTTGTTGTGAAATGCTCTGGGACATCATTGTGGAAAATGATTATTTATACCCATGAGGGTATGTGCACACGATGAGAGGCTTTTACGGCTGAAATGACAGACTGTTTTCAGGAGAAAACAGCTGCCTCGTTTCAGCCGTAAAAGCAGCTCCTCGTATTATGCGAGGCGTCTGTGACGCTCGTATATCTTGAGCTGCTCTTCATTGACTTCAATGAAGAATGGCTCATATTACGTTGCAAAGAAGTGCCCTGCACTTCTTTGCCGAGGCAGTCAATTTACGCGTCGTTGTTTGACCGCTGTCAAACGACGACGCGTAAATTACAGGTCATCTGCACAGTACGTCGGCAAACCCATTCAAATGAATGGGCAGATGTTTGCCGACGTATTGGAGCCGTATTTTCAGGCGTAAAACGAGGCATAATACGCCTCATTTACGCCTGAAAATAGGTCGTGTGATCCCAGCCTTATAGTGAAAAAGGTATAATTTTTTTGTCCCGCTCCACGGGCTACATCTATCCTGCTGGCCTGAGTTTTTATATGGTAGGTCAGAGTGTCAAAGGCTAGATGCGTATAAAAAATAAGGGCTTTTGCACTACTATTGTTTATGATATTGTTTATTTATTAGAATTAAATCGTAAATTACCCACTCTGTGCGTAAAACAGGAGCAGCTAAAGAGACTTTTGGGGGCTAAGAATGCAACGCAGACCCTTGAAAGTTTTTTGGGTAGGTCAGAGTATCAACTGCTACAGGTGTCAGAAGTTTGATGTGTTTGAGGCGATTCGCTTTTAAGACATTATTTTTTCATTAGAACTAAATTGTAAACGTGTGTAAAAATAGCCGTTGCTCACAAGGCTTTTGTGGGCCAAGCGCGCGTCACAGAACCTTGACATTTTTTAGGATAGGTCAGAGTGTCAAGGGCTACGCGTGTAACAAATATTAGATATATTCAACTGCTAGTTTTTAAGATATACATTTTTTAATAAAAATAAATTGAAGCCATGTGTAGAAACAGGCGTTGCTAACGAGGAGTTTCCTCGCTAACCACAAGACGTATCGTCACGAGTTTTGGCGTACATACTCAGGACATGGTGACGTATAATAGTTTAGCGGCTCGTAACTCCACATTGAGCGGTTACGGAAATAGTTTGGTAAAACTGTCAATATTAAGCTCTGAATAAGGGAATTCCGCCATGTTTATGGGGCAAAAGAAGAGTCCCCTTTAAGAAAAGACAACCGAGTCAGGTGTTGAACGAATGGACACGTAGCTAAGGTCCATCTGGCCACGGTTCAGTTTTTGACTCTGTCAAAGTTTTCGACTACGCGTTTCGAGCGTTTTTGTTGGGCGTAAACCGAGCATGCCACCGCTATGAAACTGTATATATTTTTTGGTGAGACTTTTAGTGGTAAACTTCCGGAGTCAGAAACTACGCTGGTCGCTTCCCCGAAGATTTCATTATTGACTTTGCACCACCGGTGGTGATGGCGAAAGTCACTAACTGACCGCGTCCGTCCATACAAAACTTTCGGTCCCAAAAGGTAAAGTAGACTCTAAAACACGCTCTAGCGCGCTCTGAATTTTTTCGCCACTTGAACCTTAGACCGCTCGTTAGAGGCTGTGATGCTTTTAACACTGCCCATCGGGACACTATGTTCTATTTATATAACTCCAGTTCAGGAGCTCCTGCCGCAGCGGTCAAAGTCCAGACAGCAGGGCTGACCGAAATTGAGTTTTTCAAGCTCTTTTTTTCGGACAGCATTGTGGACAAAATTGTTGAGCATACAAATCTCTGTGCTCAATAATTTATTGCTGTCAACCCCGGTAGTTTTTATGCCAGGCCATACAGGTGCGATGATCCCTTCCACCCAGGTCTCTGAATGCCCCACAGGCCCAACCGGCGTAGGAGAAGTTGGTCATAACGGGCCAACCGATGGAGGCTCCCATTCGTTTGTAGATCTCTGTATTTTTTTTTCCGTTTTTTTGAGTCAACTTTAGATTGGTTTTAACGTCATCTTTGTAGATGACAGGTTGATCTTTTGGCATCTACAGTGATGCCGGCTTCATTTTTTTTTTTGCATCACCAGAGATGCTAGATCCTGTTTTGTGGATCACCACAGATGCGTTGATGGCCCAGATGGCACTTTACACAAACTGTGTGGTTAAAAATACTGATGCATTACTGATGTGGCACACTCACAGCAGTGTTCTGAGCCTTCACATGAAATTTGGGGGGCACTCACATTTTGGAGTTACCGCCCTAAAATGTCAAAATTGCACTCTGGGTGCTATGTAAGCACTATGGCTTTACAGTGAGGGGGTAGAGAAAGTATATTGATGTTTTATGGTTACAGGATGAAAGTTCTGAAGCACTGAAACCAGCAGTTCTATCATTAACTGCCAGGTTCACTCATGGATCTCAGGCGATTGACATAGAGCTCACAGTAAAATAGCACATAAAGGTACTTACTGGTGAGGTACTCACAGCAGTGTTCTGAGTCTTCAAAACAGATGTAGCCCGCGGAGCGGGCCAAAAAATGATACCTTTTTCACTATAATGGGTATAAATAATTATTTTCCACAATGATGTCCCAGAGCATTTCATAATAAGCAACGAACCGCGGGTCTGATGGAATCGACTTAGGCATCCATTCGTTCGACTTACACAGACAAATAATAAGATACCTGACTCGGTCATTTGTAAATGGGGAACCCTCTCTTGCCCCCAAAACATGGCGCAGTTCCTTCATTTATAGCTAAATTTGAGCAGTTTTAGCAAAATATTTTTGTAATGATTGCTGGATATGTACATATTCTCCTATGTCTGCAAGGTCTATGCCATACTTTGCTACTCCCGTCTCAGAACAGGAATTGTTCCAAGATAATTGTTGGGTGATGAAACCATTGGATATAGAGGAACCCAAGGGAAAAGTTCTAATGGCATTGCCCATTGCTGGATGGGTGCAGTATCCCTGGTGGCAAGCGAACCTAACATCCAAGCAGGGGAATTGGTTTGATTTTAGATAACAAGATGGAATTTGGGGAACAAAAGAGATGATGTTCATACATGCTGGTAGACTGCCTGTAGAAAACCTAAAAATAAGTTTTGCCAGTAAGAGTTTAGAGGATCAGAAAATAGATCACTCACTAGTAAGGAAAATTCATAATTCTAGTTGGCACCATGCTGATAAATTTCCACTTTGGAATAGGGAACATTGTGAGGCCATAGAAGCATTTGCCATAAGCAAAGAAGATGAAGGAGATACCGCAGGAATGGAAGGAGATGGGGCGGAACTAACATCCATCGATCCAAGGAAAAAAGTAATCCCCCTCAGATGTAACCGTATTGCATATTACAAATGGGTAACTACCAATGACCCAGACTCTTGGTGTCTCTATTCTAACACGACTCTTATGGCATCTATTGTTAATGCACTAGTTGTCAAACGACAATTTCAACTCCCGAAAGGAATCTATATAATCTGTGGAAATAATGCTTACAGATGGCTTCCTGAGGGGACTGGGGGAACATGTACCCTAGCAAGAATAGAACCTGCCACCTGGACGTGCAAGTCTGATCAATTCTTGTATCAGTATATTCCTCAACATATGTTAAGTAAATGTAGTCTTAAGGTACAGCATACAGAACAATTATTACACATAGGTTGGAAGGAAGAGTTAATGATGGCTCTGCCTATCGTTGGTAGTATATATGAAAAAGGGGGAGAAGTGATAGAGGGAAAGTAGTGTGATCGTATTGAATAGCCTGCACGTATTAGACTTGAAACAGAGGATGTTACATAGTTACATAGTTACATAGTTAGTACGGCTGAAAAAAGACACATGTCCATCAAGTCCAACCAAGGGAAGGGAAAAGGGAAGGAAAAATTTCTACACATAGGAGCTAATATTTTTTTGTTCTAGGAAATTATCTAACCCTTTTTTAAAGCCATCTACTGTCCCTGCTGTGACGGCTCCTGCGGTGGCTATTCCATAGATTCACAGTTCTTACTGTAAAGAAGCCTTGTCGCCTCTGCAGCTTGAACCTTTTTTTCTCCAGACGGAGGGAGTGCCCCCTTGTTTTTTGAGGGGGTTTTACAAGGAACAGGATATCACCATATTTTTTGTATGTGCCATTAATATATTTATATAAGTTAATCATGTCCCCCCTTAGTCGTCTTTTTTCAAGGCTAAATAGGTTTAATTCTTTCAATCTTTCCTCATAACTTAAATTCTCCATGCCCCTTATTAGCTTCGTTGCTCTTCTTTGTATTTTTTCCAACTCCAGGGCATCCTTTCTATGAACTGGAGCCCAGAACTGGACTGCATATTCTAGATGAGGCCTCACTAATGCTTTGTAAAGAGGTAATATTACATCCCTGTCCCGCGAGTCCATGCCTCTTTTAATACACGACAATATCTTGCTGGCCTTTGAAGCAGCTGATTGACACTGCATGCTGTTATTGAGTTTATGATTTACAAGAACACCCAGATCCTTCTCAACAAGTGAATCCGCCAGTGTAGCTCCCCCTAGGACATATGATGCATGCAGGTTGTTGGTACCAAGATGCATAACTTTACATTTATCTACATTAAACTTCATTTGCCAAGTGGACGCCCAAACACTTAGTTTGTTTAAATCTGCCTGCAATTCACAAACATCTTCCATAGTCTGAACTATATTACATAGCTTGGTGTCATCTGCAAAAATAGAAATAGTGCTATTAATCCCATCCTCTATATCATTAATAAATAAGTTGAATAATAGTGGTCCCAGCACTGAACCCTGGGGTACACCACTTATAACCGGTGACCATTCAGAGAAGGAATCATTGACCACAACTCTCTGGATACGGTCCTTGAGCCAATTCTCAATCCAATTACAAACTATATTTTCTAAACCTATAGTCCGTAATTTACCCATTAGGCGTCTATGGGGGACAGTGTCAAATGCCTTTGCAAAGTCCAAAAACACTAAATCCACAGCGGCCCCTCTGTCTAGGCTTCTCCTCACCTCTCATATAAACACTAAATCCACAGCGGCCCCTCTGTCTAGACTTCTGCTCACCTCTTCATAAAAACAGATTAGGTTAGTTTGACAACTTCTGTCCTTAGTAAAACCGTGCTGGCTGTCACTTATAATGCTATTTATTGTCACATAATCCTGTATATAGTCCCTCAATAGCCCCTCAAACATTTTCCCCACGATGGATGTTAAGCTTACTGGTCTATAATTACCCGGGGAAGACCTAGAGCCCTTTTTGAAAATAGGCACCACATTTGCCCTGCGCCAGTCCCTTGGCACTATACCAGTCACTAGAGATTCTCTGAATATTATGAAAAGGGGGACAGAAATAACTGAACTAAGCTCTTTAAGAATTCTAGGGTGTAACCCATCTGGTCCCGGGGCCTTGTGCACATTTATTTTATTTAATTTAGCTTGGACCATCTCTACATTCATCCAATTCAGTATATCAACTGATATATTAACAGCACTGGCACCGGCTACATCAGCTGCTCTTTCTTCTGTTGTATATACAGAGCTAAAGAACCCATTTAGTAACTCTGCCTTCTCTTGATCCCCTGTGATCAACTCCCCATTACCATTATCTAGGGGTCCTACATGTTCAGACCTGGGCTTTTTTGCATTTATATGCTTGAAGAATTTTTTGGGATTTGTTTTACTATCCTTGGCCACCTGCCTTTCATTTTGTATTTTTGCTAATTTTATTACATTTTTACAGATTTTATTAAGCTCTTTATATTTTACAAAGGCTACAGCTGTACCCTCAGATTTGTATTTTTTAAATGCCCTTTTTTTGTCATGTATTGCCCCTTTCACAGAAGGTGTAAGCCATGTGGGGTTTAATTTGAGTCGTTTATACTTATTACCTGTAGGAATAAATTTTGCACTATAATAACTCAAAGTAGATTTGAAAATCTCCCATTTATCATTTGTTCCATTATTTGACATTAGTTCTTCCCAGTCTATATCCTGAATTGCAGCCCTCATCCTGGGGAAATTGGCTTTCTTAAAATTAAATGTTTTTGCCCTCCCAGCCTGCGTTTGTTTTTTACAGTATAGGTAAAATGTAACTATATTATGATCACTGTTACCGAGGTTTTCACGAACATTGACATTCCCAACAAGATCTGCATTATTAGAAATGACCAGATCCAACAGAGCTTCACCTCTAGTCGGGTCTTCCACAAACTGGCCCATAAAATTTTCCTGCAACAGGTTGAGGAAATGTCTCCCCTTTGCAGTTGAAGCCGAACCATGACACCAATTAATATCCCGGAAATTAAAATCTCCCATTATCACTACAGTACCCGCCTGTGCAGCCCGCTCCATCTGTTTATATAGCTGAACTTCCATCTCCTCAGTTATATTGGGTGGTCTATAGATTACACCAAAAGTAATTTTTTCAGTGTTTACCTCCCTTTCTAGTTCCACCCACAAGGTTTCAACCTCCTCACAGTCTTCACCCACTATTGTCTCTTTCACACTCGCCTTCATATCACTTCTCACATACAGACATACACCACCACCTTTCCTTTTTGTCCTGTCTTTACGAAAAAGTGTAAAACCCTGTAGATTTACAGCCCAGTCATGTGAAGAGTCCAGCCATGTTTCAGCAACACCAACTATATCTATATTTTCTTCCAGTATCAAGGCCTCCAGCTCCCCCATTTTGCTTGCTAGACTTCTGGCATTTGTGAACATACACTTTAACTTGCCTGTCAGTTTTTCACTTTTATTATCAGAAATGTGATTTGACATTAATCGGTCCTTTTTATTTACACTGATGTTTTGTAACGAAAGGATCTCCTTATCCTGTTGTCTAGTCCTCTCCCCACATTCTGTTTCTCCCCCCACCAATATAGTCTGACCCCTCTCTAACCTGGCTACCCCTTTTTTTTCTACATTGACCTCCCTCCTCAGCCCTAGTTTAAATACTCCGCCACCCCAGCTAGAATTCTCTCCCCCAGCACAGCGGACCCCCTTCCATTTAGGTGCAAATCATCTGCAGAATACAGTTTGTACCCCAATGAAAAGTCAGCCCAGTGCTCTAGGAACCCAAATCCTTCTCCTCTACACCAAGACTTCAGCCATGCATTTAACTCCCTGAGCTCCCGCTGTCTTTCCTGTGATGCGCATGGCACAGGCAGTATTCCTGAGAATACAACCTTGGAGGTCCTTCCCTTCAGCTTGTAGCCTAGTTCTTTAAAATTATTCTTAAGGCTCCTCCACCTACCATTTATTCTGTCGTTGGTACCGACATGGACCACGACAGCTGGATCATCACCAGCCCCTCCCAGCAATTTGTCCACCCGTTCCACCACATGCCGAACCCTGGCACCAGGGAGACAGCAAACCATTCGGTTGAGGCGGTCTTGGCGACAAATAATTCTATCCGTCTTCCTGATTATAGAATCCCCTACGACTATCAATTGTCTTGGCTTACCTGCATTACCATCCCGCCGACTACTAGCTGGGCTGTTCTCCCGGCTGTTAGGGAGATCAGTATCCACTAGGGCTGCCATTTCTGAGACTGACACCCTCGCATCATCACCCAACTTGGCAATTTTGCCTGGAATGTCAGAAACCGGATCGGCCTTCCTTGTCTTTGACCCCTTTCTACTGCCCCTAACTACATTAACCCAGCTACTTACCTGATCCTGCTCACCCATGTCTTCACCCTCCAGTTGTAACCCACTAACTGCATGCTCTGTGAGCAGCAAGCTCCGTTCAAAATTGTCTATCCTCCTCAGTGTTGCATTCTGCTCCTCCAGATCTCTAATACGAGCTTCCAGGTGAACAATATGCTCACATCTGCCACAGAGATATTCACCCTGGAACTCCGGCTCCAGTCGTGCATACATATGGCAAACTGTGCACTGAAGAAAACCTCCAATCTTGCTGTCCATTATCCCAGTTACAAAAAAACAGCGAACAGGTGTTAACCAAAAAGATAAAGTAGAAGAGCACTTACTTGGGCTTTAACTCCTCTTTTGAACTCCGGTTTTTGGAACTCCACTTAATATACAAACCACTTGCAATTCAAGCCAAAGAGCAGGCTCTACAGAGTAGTGAGGCCTGATTTATACCACCTGGTAGCAGCTAAGCCCTCCCCCTTACTCAGCTACTCAGGAAACTGCAAAGGAAAAAAAAGGTTACAAATTATGTCACTTTTGCAAACTTTGTAGCAAGCAAGCAATCAATACATATATCACATACAATGGCCCCCCACTTTGTCACACACAACACAGTAAATCAATCCGGTTTTTGGAACTCCACTTAATATACAAACCACTTGCTATTCAAGGCACAGAGGTACAGATGTTGTTAAACTTTCTCTGAAAAATCAATGACTTTATTAACAGTCAGAATGACGTGTCTCACATGTTGGGCCATGAATATACCCTTCTTATTGATATGCCTATGATCAGGTTATAATCAAAACCCTGCAGTAAAGGATCCTGCTGAAGGGACATTCACTGCGTGTAACCGAGGAGATTTACAGCCTGTGAACCGGGATACCGAGGAGATTTACAGCCTGTGAACCGGGATACCGAGGAGATTTACAGCCTGTGAACCGGGATCAGCTGTCTGGAAGCTTATCAGCACATCCAGCACAGCTAAACACAGCTCCTTCATTCAAACTGCAATGCTAATATATCCTGCTGTTAGTGAATTGCAGAGGCACAAAGGTGTCTGATAACACCATGCTTAAAGAGGCTCTGTCACCAGATTTTGCAACCCCTATCTGCTATTGCCTGTGATCGGCGCTGCAATGTAGATTACAGTAACGTTTTTATTTTTAAAAAACGAGCATTTTTGGCCACGTTATGACAATTTTTGTATTTATGCAAATGAGGCTTGCAAAAGTCCAAGTGGGCGTGTTTAAAGTAAAAGTCCAAGTGGGCGTGTTTAAAGTAAAAGTCCAAGTGGGCGTGTATTATGTGCGTACATCGGGGCGTTTTTACTACTTTTACTAGCTGGGTGTTCTGACGAGAAGTATCATCCACTTCTCTTCAGAACGCCCAGCTTCTGGCAGTGCAGACACAGCCGTGTTCTCAAGAGATCACGCTGTGTCGTCACTCACAGGTCCTGCATCGTGTCGGCCACATCGGCACCAAAGGCTACAGTTGATTCTGCAGCAGCATCAGCGTTTGCAGGTAAGTAGCTACATCGACTTACCTGAAAACGCTGATGCTGCTGCAGAATCAACTGTAGCCTCTGGTGCCGATGTGTCCTCGCTCGTCCGACACGATGCAGTACCTGTGAGTGACGACACAGCGTGATCTCTCTTTCTGAGCTTGGTGGTTTAAGTGGCTTGTGAACTAAGTGGAGTTCTAAAACCGGATTGTGTTGCTGTACTTCTGTATTGTGTTGCTGTATTTCTGTGTTTGTGAATCTGTTTTGATTGCTAGCAAATAGAAGATAGCAAAAACTCACACAATTTAAAAAAAAAAATTGTACATTTTTTTTTTTTTTTTTTCCCTTGCAGATTCGTTCCAGCTCAGCAGTTGACGAGGGGGAAGGGGTTAACTGGACACAGGTGGTATAAATTAGTCATCAGACCTCATTTTGAGCTTGCTCTTTCTGAGCTTGGTGGTTTAAGTGGCTTGTGAACTAAGTGGAGTTCTAAAACCGGATTTGAAAAGAGGAGTTGAAGCCCCAGTAAGTACTCTTCTTTTTCTTTGACAATTGTTCGCTGTTTTGGTGTAACTTGGATAATGGATAGCAAGATTGGAGGTTTTCTTCAGTGCACAGTTTGTCATATGTATGCACGACTGGAGCCGGAGTTCCAGGGTGAATATCTCTGTGGCAGATGTGAGCATGTTGTTCACCTGGAAGCTCGTATTAGAGATCTGGAGGAGCAGAATGCAACACTGAGGAGGATAGACAATTTTGAGCGGAGCTTGCTGCTCACAGAGCATGCAGTTAGTGGGTTAGAACTGGAGGGTGAAGACATGGGTGAGCAGGATCAGGTAAGTAGCTGGGTTAATGTAGTTAGGGGCAGTAGAAAGGGGTCAAAGACAAGGAAGGCCGATCCGGTTTCTGGCATTCCAAGCAAAATTGCCAGGTTGGGTGATGATGCGAGGGTGTCAGTCTCAGAAAAGGCAGCCCTAGTGGATACTGATCTCCCTAACAGCCGGGAGAACAGCCTAGCTAGTAGTCGGTGGGATGGTAATGCAGGCAAGCCAAGACAATTGATAGTTGTAGGGGATTCTATAATCAGGAAGACGGATAGAATAATTTGTCGCCAAGACCGCCTCAACCGAATGGTTTGCTGTCTCCCTGGTGCCAGGGTTCGGCATGTGGTGGAACGGGTGGACAAATTGCTGGGAGGGGCTGGTGATGATCCAGCTGTCGTGGTCCATGTCGGTACCAACGACAGAATAAATGGTAGGTGGAGGAGCCTTAAGAATAATTTTAAAGAACTAGGCTACAAGCTGAAGGGAAGGACCTCCAAGGTTGTATTCTCAGGAATACTGCCTGTGCCATGCGCATCACAGGAAAGACAGCGGGAGCTTAGGGAGTTAAATGCATGGCTGAAGTCTTGGTGTAGAGGAGAAGGATTTGGGTTCCTAGAGCACTGGGCTGACTTTTCATTGGGGTACAAACTGTATTCTGCAGATGATTTGCACCTAAATGGAAGGGGGTCCGCTGTGCTGGGGGAGAGAATTCTAGCTGGGGTGGCAGAGTATTTAAACTAGGGCTGAGGAGGGAGGTCAATGTAGAAAAAAAAGGGGTAGCCAGGTTAGAGAGGGGTCAGACTATATTGGTGGGGGGAGAAACAGAATGTGGGGAGAGGACTAGACAACAAGATAAGGAGATCCTTTCGTTACAAAACATCAGTGTAAATAAAAAGGACCGATTAATGTCCAATCACATTTCTGATAATAAAAGTGAACAACTGACAGGCAAGTTAAAGTGTATGTTCACAAATGCCAGAAGTCTAGCAAGCAAAATGGGGGAGCTGGAGGCCTTGATACTGGAAGAAAATATAGATATAGTTGGTGTTGCTGAAACATGGCTGGACTCTTCACATGACTGGGCTGTAAATCTACAGGGTTTTACACTTTTTCGTAAAGACAGGACAAATAGGAAAGGTGGTGGTGTATGTCTGTATGTGAGAAGTGATATGAAGGCGAGTGTGAAAGAGACAATAGTGGGTGAAGACTGTGAGGAGGTTGAAACCTTGTGGGTGGAACTAGAAAGGGAGGTAAACACTGAAAAAATTACTTTTGGTGTAATCTATAGACCCCCCAATATAACTGAGGAGATGGAAGGTCAGATATATAAACAGATGGAGCGGGCTGCACAGGCGGGTACTGTAGTGATAATGGGAGATTTTAATTTCCGGGATATTAATTGGTGTCATGGTTCGGCTTCAACTGCAAAGGGGAGACATTTCCTCAACCTGTTGCAGGAAAATTTTATGGGCCAGTTTGTGGAAGACCCGACTAGAGGTGAAGCTCTGTTGGATCTGGTCATTTCTAATAATGCAGATCTTGTTGGGAATGTCAATGTTCGTGAAAACCTCGGTAACAGTGATCACAATATAGTTACATTTTACCTATACTGTAAAAAACAAACGCAGGCTGGGAGGGCAAAAACATTTAATTTTAAGAAAGCCAATTTCCCCAGGATGAGGGCTGCAATTCAGGATATAGACTGGGAAGAACTAATGTCAAATAATGGAACAAATGATAAATGGGAGATTTTCAAATCTACTTTGAGTTATTATAGTGCAAAATTTATTCCTACAGGTAACAAGTATAAACGACTCAAATTAAACCCCACATGGCTTACACATTCTGTGAAAGGGGCAATACATGACAAAAAAAGGGCATTTAAAAAATACAAATCTGAGGGTACAGCTGTAGCCTTTGTAAAATATAAAGAGCTTAATAAAATCTGTAAAAATGTAATAAAATCAGCAAAAATACAAAATGAAAGGCAGGTGGCCAAGGATAGTAAAACAAATCCTAAATAATTCTTCAAGCATATAAATGCAAAAAAGCCAAGGTCTGAACATGTAGGACCCCTAGATAATGGTAATGGGGAGTTGATCACAGGGGATCAAGAGAAGGCAGAGTTACTAAATGGGTTCTTTAGCTCTGTATATACAACAGAAGAAAGAGCAGCTGATGTAGCCGGTGCCAGGGCTGTTAATATATCGGCTGATATACTGAATTGCATGAATGTAGAGATGGTCCAAGCTAAATTAAATAAAATAAATGTGCACAAGGCTCCGGGACCAGATGGGTTACACCCTAGAATTCTTAAAGAGCTTAGTTCAGTTATTTCTGTCCCCCTTTTCATAATATTCAGAGAATCTCTAGTGACAGGTATAGTGCCAAGGGACTGGCGCAGGGCAAATGTGGTGCCTATTTTCAAAAAGGGCTCTAGGTCTTCCCCGGGTAATTATAGACCAGTAAGCTTAACATCCATCGTGGGGAAAATGTTTGAGGGGCTATTGAGGGACTATATACAGGATTATGTGACAATAAATAGCATTATAAGTGACAGCCAGCACGGTTTTACTAAGGACAGAAGTTGTCAAACTAACCTAATCTGTTTTTATGAAGAGGTGAGCAGAAGTCTAGACAGAGGGGCCGCTGTGGATTTAGTGTTTTTGGACTTTGCAAAGGCATTTGACACTGTCCCCCATAGACGCCTAATGGGTAAATTAAGGACTATAGGTTTAGAAAATATAGTTTGTAATTGGATTGAGAATTGGCTCAAGGACCGTATCCAGAGGGTTGTGGTCAATGATTCCTTCTCTGAATGGTCCCCGGTTATAAGTGGTGTACCCCAGGGTTCAGTGCTGGGACCACTATTATTCAACTTATTTATTAATGATATAGAGGATGGGATTAATAGCACTATTTCTATTTTTGCAGATGACACCAAGCTATGCAATATAGTTCAGACTATGGAAGATGTTCATGAATTACAGGCAGATTTAAACAAACTAAGTGTTTGGGCGTCCACTTGGCAAATGAAGTTTAATGTAGATAAATGTAAAGTTATGCATCTTGGTACCAACAACCTGCATGCATCATATGTCCTAGGGGGCGCTACACTGGCGGATTCACTTGTTGAGAAGGATCTGGGTGTACTTGTAAATCATAAACTCAATAACAGCATGCAGTGTCAATCAGCTGCTTCAAAGGCCAGCAGGATATTGTCGTGTATTAAAAGAGGCATGGACTCGCGGGACAGGGATGTAATAATGCCACTTTACAAAGCATTAGTGAGGCCTCATCTAGAATATGCAGTTCAGTTCTGGGCTCCAGTTCATAGAAAGGATGCCCTGGAGTTGGAAAAAATACAAAGAAGAGCAACGAAGCTAATAAGGGGCATGGAGAATTTAAGTTATGAGGAAAGATTGAAAGAATTAAACCTATTTAGCCTTGAAAAAAGACGACTAAGGGGGGACATGATTAACTTATATAAATATATTAATGGCACATACAAAAAATATGGTGAAATCCTGTTCCTTGTAAAACCCCCTCAAAAAACAAGGGGGCACTCCCTCCGTCTGGAGAAAAAAAGGTTCAAGCTGCAGAGGCGACAAGGCTTCTTTACTGTGAGAACGGTGAATTTATGGAATAGCCGAGCGCAGGAGCTGGTCACAGCAGGGACAGTAGATGGCTTTAAAAAAGGGTTAGATAATTTCCTAGAACAAAAAAATATTAGCTCCTATGTGTAGAAATTTTTCCTTCCCTTTTCCCTTCCCTTGGTTGAACTTGATGGACATGTGTCTTTTTTCAGCCGTACTAACTATGTAACTATGTAACTATGTAACACGCTGTGTCTGCACTGCCAGAAGCTGGGCGCTCTGAAGAGAAGTGGATGATACTTCTCGTCAGAACGCCCAGCTAGTAAAAGTAGTAAAAACGCCCCGATGTACGCACATAATACACGCCCACTTGTACTTTTACTTTAAACACGCCCACTTGGACTTTTGCAAGCCTCATTTGCATAAATACAAAAATGGTCAGAACTTGGCCAAAAATGCTCGTTTTTTAAAAATAAAAACGTTACTGTAATCTCCATTGCAGCGCCTATCTGCTGCAATAGCAGATAGGGGTTGCAAAATCTGGTGACAGAGCCTCTTTAAGGTTCCTTCATTGGGCTGTAATATAAGCCCTTCGATGGAAGAACCTATTGTGGCAACAGTCTCAGCGTGTCTAGCAATTTGCACGGAGACAGAGACGGCATGCACTGTACACTGCCGTGCGTAGTCTGATAACCTGAAGGATTGCAGGAGATAGACAGGAGATCAGCTGTTTGGGTGCTTGTCAGCACATCCAGTACAGCTCAGCACGGTCCCTTTGTTTGTAATAGCTCACTGAGCGCACATACAGTGTGCAGACTCAGCGCCAGAGGCGGATGAAAGTCCCTAATCCCGGCAGATATTCTGCCACAATTGGAGGTTGAGAGCTGATATCTCGGTGAACGGAGTATATATATGGACAAGTAACATTGCTTATAATTAAAACACCCGGCTCACAGGCTGTAAATCTCCTCGGTTACACACAGTGAATGTCCCTTCAGCAGGATCCTTTACTGTAGGGTTTTGATTATAACCTGATCATAGGCATATCAATAAGAAGGGTATATTCATAGCCCAACATGTGAGACACGTCATTCTGACTGTTAATAAAGTCATTGATTTTTCAGAGGAAGTTTAACAACATCCTCTGTTTCAAGTCTAATACGTGCAGGCTATTCAATACGATCACACTACTAATACGTGCAGGCTAACTGTTGTGTATCAAACATATATACATCCCAGCTTGAGGCTAATTGTCCCATACAGGTTGAAGGCCAGTAATTTTATTCACAACGGAGTATGTTCACTTAAGACATCGATTTGTCTACAGTGTCAAGTGAGGGGTCATTGTCACTGTTAATTCAACATCTAAGATTGCCATTTTTTAACCATTTATCAATAAAGTATGTATTATTTTTTCAATTCAATACGATCACACTACTTTCCCTCTATCCCTTCTCCCCCTTTTTCATATATACTATTCAATTGGTGGTGTACACCTAGTGTGATTTCATTACACTAATAATTTGTAAAATTATAAGAGGGTAACACCTTTACGCATTCCTCTATCGTTGGTAGTCCAGTCACTTCTTTACTTAGAACTACTCAAAATGGCCAACATATGGAAGCCTTAGCAGATGTATTCGATAATATTACTGACTATCTTTTTGATGCTATAAGTGTTACTTCTGCATATACGTAACAATTAATAGTAGTTACTAATCAACACACTATGGCATTGGATTATCTAACTGCATAACAAGGAGGACTTTGTCAAATAGTAGGACCAGCATCTTGTCACTATATCAATCCTACTGGAATGATGCAAGTTGCTTATGATATTAAACAGGCACAGGAGCTAAAGGAACGATATCGCAAAAGTAACGCTCAATCCGAATTGCATTTTCCGGAATGGTTATCTTGGCTGAACCAGCTCAATTGGTTTAAGGTTCTACTTGTTGTTTTTAGGAAAATATTAGAGTCAAACTGTAGCAGTACGCACAAAAGACCTCCCCCTGAACGAGACGATAACCCAGTAATGATCATGATTACTCCTATCAAACCCAAATGCTTCATATGTGAAAAGGAATCACTTAATGACATCTAAGACTGCATTTATTGTGGAAACAAATTGATTTGACAAAGACAAGAATGAACAAATTACTGTCATAATATATATATATATATATATATATATATATATATATATATATATATATCATGTGTGTGTAACAATTTATATATATATATTTCTAACTAACTCTTCTAGCCCTCATATTTTCCTTTAAAATCTATATTAGTACTAGCAAAAGGGGAATGGTAACAGGAGAAATCTAAACTTAAGGATCGTCTGGATGGATGTTGAACGTCTCACAATTTATGGAGATTAGTATCTCTATATCTTGTGTAGGTAGAGCGGACCTTTAAGATTTCTTGATAAGGCAGGGAGAGTAGTCACAGGTCTAGCCAAATGATAAAAAGAGGGGAGTAATGTTAAAATAATTGTAATTCTAAGAGTTAATCTGGACATGCTTTCCAGATGTTGTTTAAGGAAAGGAGGGAGGAAGGAGTTAGTCATCATTTCGCAAGAATTTTATGGATAGAATACACAGACTGGGGGAGTGAAGGGGAAGAGGAAGAAAACATGTTTGTTCTGATAATTCTCAGAATTGTACTAAAGGTGAAGGATTGATTGTCTCCAAGTTATGTAATGTTACTGCATGTTAGCCAAAATACTGTCTTGTATTATTTATTGTCTTATGGTATTGCATGAATATAGAATGAGTATAAATAAACTATAGGGGCCAGGACTAGCACAGACCTCTACAGTAATCAGATACACATCTGTTCTGTTTTTGTCTCCGGCCATATTGGTGTCGATCTATCTACCTTTTGGGAACTGCGTTATCACCAGTAACATAAAGTCCAATGTGTCACGAGAAAACAATCTCACAATCGCTTGGATAGGTAAAAGCATTCCGAAGTTAATACCACATAAAGTGAAACATGACAGATTTGAAATATGAGGCTCTGTCAGGAAGGTCAAAAGTGGCCAAAGAGGGAAGGGGTTATTGTAGATAAATGTAAAGTTATGCATTTGGGTACCAACAATCTGAATGCATCATATGTCCCAGGGGGAACTACACTGGGGGAGTCACTTGTTGAGAAGGATCTGGGTGTACCTGTAGAACATAAATGAAATAACAGCATGCAGTGTCAATCAGCTGCTTCTAAGGCCAGCAAGATATTGTGGTGTATTAAAAGAGGCCTGGACTCGCGGGACAGGTATATAATATTACCACTTTACAAAGCATTAGTGATGCCTCATCTAGAATATGTAGTTCAGTTCTGGGCTCCAGTTCATATAAAAAATGAAAAATACAAAGAAGAACAACGTCGCTAATTGTTACGTCCATGGCCGGGGGTCGCCGTTCTAACTCACCCCCTGACGATCCCGGCCATGGACACCTCTCTGCTCGGCGTCCTCCTCCTCCTGGCAGACGCCCGCACTCTCTCCCGGGTCCTCGTGCTGTTTCCCTTAAAGGGCCAGTACGCGTCCAGCTGTCAAAAATCAATTATCAGCCCAAATGGCTGCTGGACTATAAAAAGGGGCTCTGCCCACTGGTTCCTTGCCTGAGCGTTATTGTATACCCTAGTCTGTCTTGCTAAATGTCTCCCAGTGTTTTCCAGTTCCCAGTGTTACCCGTTCCTGCTGCCTGTACCCTGCATCCCGTACTATCGTTACCTGCTGTGAAAGCCAAGTCATGTCTTCCCGCTGCATCCGCGGCGTCACCTGCTGTGAAAGCCAAGTCGTGTCTTCCCGCTGCATCCTCGGCGTCACCTGCTGTGAAAGCCAAGACGTGTCTTCCCGCTGCATCCTCGGCGTCACCTGCTGTGAAAGCCAAGTCGTGTCTTCCGCTGCATCCTCGGCGTCACCTGCTGTGAAAGCCAAGGCGTGTCTTCCCGCTGC
This sequence comes from Rhinoderma darwinii, assembly GCF_050947455.1. Lineage (NCBI taxonomy): Eukaryota > Metazoa > Chordata > Amphibia > Anura > Rhinodermatidae > Rhinoderma > Rhinoderma darwinii. The sequence continues at coordinate 95,791 of NW_027463790.1, forward strand.
ATCCTCGGCGTCACCTGCTGTGAAAGCCAAGTCGTGTTCCTGCCACTGCCTACATTGCCTCAGGTACCCATTCAGAACTATAGACATTGTTTTATACCTTGTTGGCCAGCTGCTACCCCGCTACGGCCCAGTGGGTCCACACCCCGCGCCGTGACACTAATAAGGGGCATGGAGAATCTAAGTTATGAATTAGATTAAAAGAACTAAACCTGCTTAGCCTTGAAAAGAGACGACTAAGGGGGACATGATTAACTTGTATACATATATGAATGACACATACAAAAAATATGGTGAAATTCTGTTCTATATAAAAACCCCTCAAAAAACAAGGGGGCACTCCCTCCGTCTGGAGAAAAAAAGGTTCACTCTGCAGAGACGACAAGTCTTCTTTACTGTGAGAACTGTGAATCTATGGAATAGTCACCGCAGGAGCCGTCACAGCAGGGACAGGAGATGGCTTTAAGGCTGGATTCACACGGGCTCCTAGCATCATAGTTATGTATGACGCTAGGAGTCCCTGCCTCTCTGTGGAACTACTGTCCCGTACTGAAAACATGATTACAGCACGGGACAGTTGTCCTGCAGCGAAGCAGGGACTCCTAGCATCGTACATAACTATGATTCTAGGAGCACGGCTCCCTGCATCGTGTTCAGTCCGGGACTTGCGGCCGGAATACGTTCCGTCCATTACGGACGTAAATATGCTCGTGTGAATCCAGCCTAAAAAAATATCAGCTCCTATGTTCAATGTGTAGAATTTTTGTTTCATCCCTTCCATTTTCCCATCCTTTGCTTGAACTTGATGGACAGGTGTCTTTTTTCAACCGTACTAATTATGTAATAGGCTAAACAAGGTGAATGTGTTGATTGTACTCCTCCTATGTAGCGCCGTTTTGTTAATTTCTTTTTCCCCTATTACTTTTTTTTTATTTTTCCCATGGAACTGGATGAGAAGATTTCAGCAGTTCCTCCAATCCTTTATGACTTCACGTTATCTTTGGACAATTCTCTTCACATGACTGGGCTGTAAATCTACAGGGTTTTACACTGTTTCGGAAAGACAGGGCAAATAGGAAAGGTGGTGGTGTATGTCTGTATGTGAGAAGCGATATGAAGGTGAGTGTTAATGAGACATTAGAGGGTGAAGACTGTGAGGAGGATGAAACCTTGTGGGTGGAATTACAAAGGGAAGTAAACACTGAAAAAATTACTTTTGGTGTAATCTATAGACCCCCCAATATAACTGAAGAGATAGAAGGTCAAATATATAAACAAATGGAGCGGGCTGCACAGGCGGGTACTGTTGTGATAATGGGAGATTTTAATTATCGGGATATTAATTGGTGTCATGGTTCGGCTTCAACTGCAAAGGGGAGACATTTCCTCAACCTGTTGCAGGAAAATTTTATGGGCCAGTTTGTGGAAGACCCGACTAGAGGTGAAGCTCTGTTGGATCTGGTCATTTCTAATAATGCAGAGCTTGTTGGGAATGTCAATGTTCGTGAAAACCTCGGTAACAGTGATCATAATATAGTTACATTTTACCTATACAGTAAAAAAACAAACGCTGGCTGGGAGGGCAAAAACATTTAATTTTAAGAAGGCCAATTCCCCAGGATGAGGGCTGCAATTCAGGATATAGACTGGGAAAAACTAATGTCAAATAATGGGACAAATGATAAATGGGAGATTTTCAAATCTACTTTGGGTAATTATAGTGCAAAATGTATTCCTACAGGTAACAAGTATAAACGACTCAAATTAAACCCCACATGGCTTACACCTTCTGTGAAAGGGGAAATACATGACAAAAAAAGGGCATTTAAAAAATACAAATCTGAGGGTACATCTGCAGCCTTTGTAAAATATAAAGAGCTTAATAAAATCTGTAAAAATGTAATAAAATCAGCAAAAATACAAAATGAAAGGCAGGTGGCCAAGGATAGTAAAACAAATCCTAAAAAATTCTTCAAGCATATAAATGCAAAAAAGCCCAGGTCTGAACATATAGGACCCCTAGATAATGGTAATGGGGAGTTGATCACAGGGGATCAAGAGAAGGCAGAGTTACTAAATGGGTTCTTCCGCTCTGTATATACAACAGAAGAAGGAGCAGCTGATGTAGCCGCTGCCGGTGCTGTTAATATATCAGTTGATATACTGAATTGGATGAATGTAGATATGGTCCAAGCTAAATAAAATAAAATAAATGTGCACAAGGCCCCGGGACCAGATGGGTTACACCCTAGATTTCTTAAAGAGCTTAGTTCAGTTATTTCTGTCCCCCTCTTCATAATATTTAGAGAGTCTCTCATGAGTGGAATAGTGCCAAGGGACTGGCGCAGGGCAAATGTGGTGCCTATTTTCAAAAAGGGCTCTAGGTCTTCGCCGGGTAATTATAGACCAGTAAGCTTAACATCAATTGTGGGGAAAATGTTTGAGGGGCTATTGAGGGACTATATACAGAATTATGTGACAATAAATAGTATTATAAGTGACAGCCAGCACGGTTTTACAAAGGACAGAAGCTGTCAAACCAACCTGATTTGTTTTTATGAAGAGGTAAGCAGAAGCCTAGACAGAGGGGCCGCTGTGGATATAGTGTTTTTGGACTTTGCAAAGGCATTTGACACTGTCCCTCATAGACATCTAATGGGTAAATTAAGGACTATAGGTTTAGAAAGTATAGTTTGTAATTGGATTGAGAATTGGCTCAAGGACCGTATCCAGAGAGTTGTGGTCAATGATTCCTACTCTGAATGGTCCCCGGTTATAAGTGGTGTACCCCAGGGTTCAGCGCTGGGACCACTATTATTCAACTTATTTATTAATGATATAGAGGATGGGATTAATAGCACTATTTCTATTTTTGCAGATGACACCAAGCTATGTAATATAGTTCAGACTATGGAAGATGTTCATGAATTACAGGCAGATTTAAACAAACTAAGTGTTTGGGCGTCCACTTGGCAAATTAAGTTTAATGTAGATAAATGTAAAGTTATGCATCTGGGTACGAAAAACCTGCATGCATCATATGTCCTAGGGGGAGCTACACTGCGGGAGTCAATTGGTGAGAAGGATCTGGGTATACTTTTAAATCATAAACTAAATTTCAGCATGCAGTGTCAATCAGCTGCTTCAAAGGCCAGCAAAATATTGTCGTGTATCAAAAGAGGCATGGACTCGCGGGACAGGGATGTAATATTACCACTTTACAAAGCATTAGTGAGGCCTCATCTAGAATATGCAGTCCAGTTCTGGGCTCCAGTTCATAGAAAGGATGCCCTGGAGTTGGAAAAAATACAAAGAAGAGCAACGAAGCTAATAAGGGGCATGGAGAATCTAAGTTATGAGGAAAGATTAAAAGAACGAAACCTATTTAGCCTTGAGAAAAGACGACTAAGGGGGGACATGATTAACTTATATAAATATATGAATGGCGCATACAAAAAATATGGTGAAATCCTGTTCCTTGTAAAACCCCCTCAAAAAACAAGGGGGCGCTCCCTCCGTCTGGAGAAAAAAAGGTTCAACCTGCAGAGGCGACAAGCATTCTTTACTGTGAGAACTGTGAATCTATGGAATAGCCTACCGCAGGAGCCGTCACAGCAGGGACAGGAGACACCGCAGGAGCTGGTCACAGCAGGGACAGTAGACACCGCAGGAGCTGTCACAGCAGGGACAGGAGACACCGCAGGAGCTGGTCGCAGCAGGGACAGTAGATGGCTTTAAAAAAGGCTTAGATAATTTCCTAGAACAAAAAAATATTAGCTCCTATGTGTAGAAATTTTTTACTTCCCCTTTCCCATCCCACTTCCCCTTTCCCATCCCTTGGTTGAACTTGATGGACATGTGTCTTTTTTCAACCGTACAAACTATGTAACATTTACAGTGTGGAATTTCTATTTATTTTTTGTTCATGGCTTTAGTCAGAAGAATCTTAACATAATCTCTACATTCCTGAGCAAATATGAAACAACCTTTGGGTCTTATTTACGGGACAAATGTCTACAGGGAACTTGGCCTCAGGACAAATGGTTAAGATCTTCAAATTACCAGGAATTGAGAGCGGTCTGGAAAACTGCAAAATTGACCGTTCTACAATCAAGACATCACCATGTCAAGATTCTGTCTGACAATACTATTTATGTCATCTGGGCCAAGGAAAATCTGTCCCTCTCATCATTCCCTATAAAAGGATCAGAAAACATGGTTGTGGACATCCTAAGCCGGAAAAATCTAGATTTGAGGCCTTAAACCAAGACTTTTTTTTTTAGGAAAATGGATCTAGTGTATGCCCATTCACTGCCACCTCCCGATTCATTCTCCGCCATGATGCAGCAGCCTACTCATCATGCAGGTCAGGGGAACCCTGTTTTTTACATATGTGCAGGGTCCCCGAGATGGGACCTGCATCTACCAGACATTTATGGCATATCCTGTGTTGGGAATACTTTATTCTGCAGCATTCTCACATTGCAGGTTCCCGCTTCTCTATGTTTATAAGGTGTCATGACACTTTGTCTTGTCTCCAAGGCAGCCAATCCTTACCATGTGATGTGACATCATTGCCTTGTAAACAGACAGATAACCCATTTTAGGTACATTGATAAAACCCAATTCAACGAACACCGAAAATAACAAAAAACATTGTGAGAAACAAGCACTTTATTACAAAATAAAATTCTAACAACACAACGTTACACATAAGGTTTAGTGTAAGATGATGGGAGATCATTGCGCGGCTTTGTCAGGACAGGAGCGGTAGTTCATGTAAACCCTGATCGGTGGATTGTAACAGAACTATAAAGTTTTTTCATGTGTAAGGTGAAACCCTAACGTCGTTTTATTCTTACTCACAATCATTATCTTACCCTTCAAAACTACACATGTATGGACCCTGCAGTGTCTAAGTCTCCTACTGCAGTCACGTAAAGAGACCCTATGTAATCTTTTTTCTTTACATCTGTTGACATGTGTATTAATATTTAATCTTCATTCATACAGTATAAAAATATGAAAGAAAAATTCATAAATTGAATTTGCAATAACTTAACAAAAAAAAAAAAACACCTCACAGATATGCCACTTCCTTGTACGGCTCAAATACCTGGTTCTGCCCCTTTGGCAAAAACAACCTCCAGCAGGCGTTTCTTTTTTAAGGCCTCATTTACACTTGTATATTTCGGTCAGTATTTTGCATCAGTATCTGTAAGCCAAAACTGGGAGCAGAACATAAACAGAGAAAAGTACAATGGAAAGATCTGCATGTCTTCCATGTCTTGGACCTACTCCTAGTTTTGTCTTATAAATAGTGATGCAAAATACTGTATAAAATTTGCAAATGTGAATGGGGCTTTACGGTCTACTAGTCTCTTATAGGGGAGATGACGTTTCCTACTCTTTCATGTGGAGCATGCACAACCAGTTTTACATCTCCCCACAGAATCTTGATGGTAATTAGAACAAGACTTTCACTTGACCATTCAAGAATCCTCCATTTATTTATTTTTGGCCATTCCGTGGCGGGTCTACTGGTATTTCCATGTTCCAAAGGGAAAATGGTCAAACTATTAGATGTTAATCATTCCACTGTCCAGAAAACCATCTACATGTGGAGATTTTAGACAACTGCCCTTTCCTGAATCATAGACATCCATAACCTTTCTGAAGGCCTGAGAGCGCTCTGGTTCTCGGCATGGTGATACTGTACATTTCACTAACAGAGGGAAACCAAACGTCAGAGGTTTAAAATGAGACACGTTCCTCCTGGATCCTGTCTAATTCTGGAATCACACATGGTTTTTTTTAGGCAAATCTAAGAGCGTATTGAAAATTATTGGGAAATATAAATGAAGGACTTACACTTTTCTTTCCGGCTGTTTCAGAAATTTATGCTACAAATCTGCCGCAAGTGAATCTATCCCGAGGGTAAGAACAGACGGAACGTCAACCACAACCACAGATGACAAATGGACACACGATTTAGCCGGTAAATATTAGGGTATTACAAGAAAAACTGGCCATTCACCACCAGATCTGGGCATGATTTTGAGCACCAACTGTGATGGCAGGAAGGAGGTGAAGGGAAAGTGAGCCCTAATCTACCCACCGCCCTGTCCCTGCCTACTTGCAACGACCCGCCCTAGGCGACGAGGTACAACTGGGCGGCGGTCCCTACGCTGTCTAAGTGCACAGGAAAACAAACAGGGAACACGCAAGGGAAGGGGCAGTAGCCACGGAACGCCACGAGGAAACGGAGCGGCGAACGAACAGTCAGGACCAGGACGAAGTGAGTAACCCGAGCGGGCACGGAGACAGAAGCAAGCCAGGGGCAAAGCAAAGCAAGCAAGTCAAGTCAAGGAGAACTGCAGCAAGGCAGAAGCACGGCAGAAGCAGGCTGGAGCAAGCAGCAGTGGGGCCAGGAATCCAAAAGAATAACAAGCAATGAGGAAGAGAAAACTGCAGGTATAAATGGACAGGGGGCGGAACTAACTCTGACTGACCAGGCCGCGATAGGCTCTCCCACTCCTGAGCCTGCCACCCTGATTGGTGGGAGCCGGTGTCAGTCTAAGAGGTCTGGCCTCAGGTGTCGACTGATTAACCCTGGGAGTCTCCACAGACGTAGTGCCTGGCAGATCCTTTACAGTACTCCCCCTTTTATGAGGGGCCACCGGACCCTTACTAAGAGGACCCGGTTTAGTGGGGAAGAGAAGGTGGAACCTCCTGACCAATACCCCAGCGTGAACATCTCGAGCAGGTACCCAAGTCCTCTCCTCCGGCCCGTATCCTCTCCAATGGACCAGGTACTGGAGGGAGCCCTGGATCATCCTACTGTCCACAATCTTGGCCACCTCGAATTCCACCCCCTCAGGGGTGAGAACGGGAACAGGAGGTTTCCTCGAGGGGGACCAGGACGGGGAGCAGCGTTTAAGGAGGGAAGCATGAAAGACGTCGTGTATGCGGAAGGATGGGGGCAGCTCCAGACGGAAGGATACAGGGTTGAGGACTTCAATGACCTTATAAGGCCCAATAAATCGGGGAGCAAACTTCCTGGACGGGACCTTAAGGCGCAAGTTCCTGGACGACAACCAGACCAAATCCCCGACGACAAACCGGGGGTTAGCAGAACGTCTACTATCCGCCTGAATCTTTTGTGCGCTCTGGGACGCCTCTAGGTTCTTCTGAACCTGGGCCCAGACAGTGCACAGTTCCCGATGAACATCCTCTACCTCAGGATTATTGGAACAACCAGGGGAGACGGAGGAGAACCTTGGGTTAAACCCGAAATTACAGAAAAACGGGGAGACCCCTGACGAGTTACTGACCCGGTTATTCAGGGAAAATTCAGCAAGGGGAAGGAATGAGACCCAATCGAATTGACAGTCAGAGATGAAACACCTTAAATATTGTTCCAGGGATTGGTTGGTCCTTTCCGTTTGGCCGTTAGTTTCGGGATGGAAGGCGGAGGAGAAGGACAGATCAATCTCCAACTTTTTACAAAAGGCTCTCCAAAATAAGGAAACAAATTGTACCCCTCTGTCCGAAACGATATTGACTGGGGCCCCATGGAGACGCAGGATGTGTTTCACAAACAAAGAAGCTAACGTCTTGGCGTTAGGTAGCTTCTTAAGGGGCACAAAGTGGCACATCTTGCTGAAGCGGTCGACTACCACCCACACCACCGACTTGCCCTGAGATGGAGGCAAATCGGTGATAAAATCCATGGAGATATGGGTCCAAGGTCTCTGGGGAATGGGCAAGGGACGTAGTAGGCCCGCAGGTCGGGACCTAGGGGTTTTGGACCTAGCGCAAACCTCACAAGCGGCGACGTAAGCCCTAACATCTTTAGGCAACCCAGGCCACCAATAGTTTCTGGTAATGAGGTGTTTGGTGCCCAAGATGCCAGGATGACCAGATAGAGCGGAGTCATGGTTTTCCCTGAGTACCCTCAGCCGGTATTGCAGGGGAACAAACAGTTTGTCCCCAGGGACGTTCCCGGGAGCTGCACCCTGATCAGCCGCGATATCAGAAGCTAAATCAGAATCCGTGGCAGAGACGATTATACCAGGGGGTAAAATACAAGCGGGATCCTTCTCGGAAGGAGGATTGGCCATGAAACTACGTGACAGAGCATCAGCCTTAATATTCTTGGACCCAGCCCTATAGGTAACCAAGAAATTAAATCTGGTAAAGAATAGTGCCCACCGAGCTTGTCTAGGATTAAGCCTCCGGGCCGATTCTAGGAAAACCAGATTCTTGTGATCCGTAAGGACCGTTACCTGGTGTCTGGCCCCCTCCAGGAAGTGCCGCCACTCCTCAAAAGCCCATTTAATGGCTAGAAGTTCGCGGTTGCCAATATCATAGTTACTCTCCGTGGGCGAAAACTTCCTAGAGAAGTAAGCACAGGGGCGGAGATGGGTGAGGGAGCTGGTACCCTGGGACAAGACGGCCCCCACTCCCACCTCGGAAGCGTCAACCTCCACAATAAATGGCTCCTCTTGGTTGGGCTGAATCAGCACGGGGGCCGAGATAAAGCACTTCTTGAGAGTCTCAAAGGCCTGGACGGCCTCAGGGGGCCAATGGAGGACATCAGCACCCTTGCGGGTAAGGTCCGTAAGAGGCTTAGCGACGACCGAGAAGTTGGCAATAAATCTCCTGTAATAGTTGGCGAACCCTAAAAAACACTGTAACGCCTTAAGGGAGGCAGGTTGGACCCATTCCGCCACAGCTTGAACCTTGGCAGGGTCCATGCGGAATTCATGAGGAGTGAGGATTTGCCCTAAAAATGGTATCTCCTGTACCCCAAAGACACATTTTTCAGTCTTAGCAAACAGATTATTCTCCCGAAGGACCTGGAGCACCTTCCTGACATGCTCCACGTGAGAGGACCAGTCCTTGGAAAACACCAGTATGTCATCAAGGTACACAACAAGAAAATTACCCAGGTACTCTCTCAGGATTTCATTAATAAAATTCTGGAAGACAGCAGGGGCGTTACACAACCCAAAGGGCATGACCAGGTATTCGAAATGACCCTCGGGTGTGTTGAACGCAGTTTTCCACTCATCCCCCTCTTTGATGCGGATAAGGTTATATGCCCCCCGTAGATCGAACTTAGAAAACCATTGGGCTCCCTGAACCTGATTAAAAAGATCCGGAATCAAAGGAAGTGGGTACTGGTTCCTTACAGTGACCTTATTCAGGTTACGATAATCAATGCACGGCCTAAGACCACCATCCTTCTTCCCCACGAAGAAGAAGCCAGCACCTACAGGAGAAGTCGAGGGGCGAATGAAACCCTTGGCCAGGCATTCCTGGATATACACCCTCATGGCTTCACGTTCAGGACATGAAAGATTAAATATCCTACCTTTAGGAAGCTTGGCACCAGGCACCAAATCGATAGCGCAATCGTAATCTCTATGGGGGGGCAACACCTCGGAGGCCTCCTTAGAAAACACATCGGCGAAGTCCTGAACGAACTCAGGAAGCGTGTTTACCTCCTCCCGGGGAGAAGTAGAGTTAACAGAAAGACATGACATAAGACATTCATTACCCCATTTGGTGAGATCCCCAGTATTCCAATCAAACGTGGGATTATGCAACTGCAACCAGGGAAGGCCTAAAACCAGATCAGACGATAATCCCTGCATCACCAGTACAGAGCACTGCTCCAAATGCATGGAGCCAACCAGGAGTTCAAAAACAGGAGTATGCTGAGTAAAATAACCATTAGCAAGGGGAGTAGAGTCGATTCCTACTACAGGGATAGGATAAGGTAAATCAATACAAGGCATCTTTAGAGACATAGCAAATTCCACAGACATGATATTAGCAGATGAGCCAGAATCCACGAAAGCACTGCCCGTGGCAGACCGGCCAGCAAACGAGACCTGAAAGGGAAGCAAAATTTTATTGCGTTTCACATTAACGGGAAATACCTGTGCGCCCAAGTGACCTCCCCGATGATCACTTAGGCGCGGAAGTTTTCCGGCTTCTTATTCTTGCGCCTGGGACAGGTGTTCAGTAGATGCTTGTCGTCCCCACAGTAGAAGCAGAGACCGTTCATTCTGCGAAACTCCCTACGTTGTCGAGGGGACATGGAGGCCCCGAGTTGCATAGGTACCTCCGAGTCCTCCGTGGAGGGGCGAGGAGGCGGGACCTCGGGGGGGATCGCAGAAAAGTCAGAGGGGAGCACACTGAAGCGTTCTAGCTGACGTTCCCTGAGACGTCGGTCAAGTCGTACTGCTAGGGCCATAACCTGGTCAAGGGAGTCAGACGAGGGGTAGCTAACCAGCAGATCCTTCAGGGCGTCAGATAATCCTAACCTAAACTGGCACCTTAGGGCCGGATCGTTCCACTGAGAAGCTACGCACCACTTCCTAAAATCAGAACAGTATTCCTCAACCGGTCTCCTACCCTGACGTAAGGTCACCAACTGACTCTCGGCTAAAGCAGTCCTGTCAGTCTCGTCGTAAATGAGTCCGATGGCAGAGAAAAAACGATCAACAGAGGAAAGTTCAGGGGCGTCAGGAGCCAAGGAGAAGGCCCACTCTTGGGGCCCTTCCTGGAGTCGGGATATGATGATACCCACCCGCTGGTTCTCGGAACCTGAGGAGTGGGGCTTAAGGCGGAAATATAGTCTGCAACTCTCCCGGAAGGAGAGAAACGTCTTACGGTCCCCTGAAAACCGGTCAGGTAACTTGAGGTCGGGTTCTAGAGGTGAGGTGGTGCGCCCAACCCTTTGGGCCAGGGCCTGGACCTGTAGGGAGAGGCCCTGCATCTGCTGGGTCAGGGTCTCAAGGGGGTCCATGATAGCGACAGCGTAGGAGAAATGGTAGACTAGGTAAGGGCTTGTTATTCTGTGATGGCAGGAAGGAGGTGAAGGGAAAGTGAGCCCTAATCTACCCACCGCCCTGTCCCTGCCTACTTGCAACGACCCGCCCTAGGCGACGAGGTACAACTGGGCGGCGGTCCCTACGCTGTCTAAGTGCACAGGAAAACAAACAGGGAACACGCAAGGGAAGGGGCAGTAGCCACGGAACGCCACGAGGAAACGGAGCGGCGAACGAACAGTCAGGACCAGGACGAAGTGAGTAACCCGAGCGGGCACGGAGACAGAAGCAAGCCAGGGGCAAAGCAAAGCAAGCAAGTCAAGTCAAGGAGAACTGCAGCAAGGCAGAAGCACGGCAGAAGCAGGCTGGAGCAAGCAGCAGTGGGGCCAGGAATCCAAAAGAATAACAAGCAATGAGGAAGAGAAAACTGCAGGTATAAATGGACAGGGGGCGGAGCTAACTCTGACTGACCAGGCCGCGATAGGCTCTCCCACTCCTGAGCCTGCCACCCTGATTGGTGGGAGCCGGTGTCAGTCTAAGAGGTCTGGCCTCAGGTGTCGACTGATTAACCCTGGGAGTCTCCACAGACGTAGTGCCTGGCAGATCCTTTACACCAACCTTGATTCTAATTCAGTGATAAATACACTTATGGCATTTCCTTTCATGAAAATAAATCTGTGAATATTTATTTTATTCAATTAGAAAGTTACTTTGTTAAGTGTTTATTTTTCTTCAATTCCATCACCTTCATCTTTTTATACTGTTTTAATGAAAGTCAAATCTAAAATATCCATATATGTTAAAAACAATAAGTTTACATTGTCCTTAGGGTCAGTCTGGATTCCCCTGCAGTGCGGGGGAATTTATGAATACAGTAATAAGACGTGAGGTTCATGGGGACAATTTGGCTTCTCTGCTTTGTAAGTAAACTAGGCTCTTCTATTCTTCCTTATATCCACAATGTTTTCTTCATAGATCCCGGTCACAGTTGCTCTCAGGTAAATATAATTTGAGTGTTTGGCAGATCCAGACTAATTCCACCTAAAAAAATTAATAAACACTTATTGGCTGTTTAACCCATTAGTGACCGTGAATACGCCTTTTCACGATCCCTGATCTCACGGGTGAGATAGATATCAGTTTAACCCCTCAGATATGTCACTCCCTCTCTCAATACACTGGCACCCTGCGCATGATGGCAGAGTGCCGGTGTTCTATGGCAGCCGGTGGGTCCTAATAAAGGCCCCCGGGTCTGCATGTAGAGTATACCTGCTAGGTCATGCCAGAGGCATGGCCTAGCAGATGCCTGTCCGTTTTACACGGACAGGCACTAATACCAACAATACAGAAGTATTGCAGTGTATTATAAAAACGATCGGAGGATCGCTTAGTTAAGTCCCCTGGTGGGACTAGTAAAACAAAAAGTTGAATAAAGTTAATAAAAAAAAAAAATACATGAAAAATAATTAAAAACCCACTTTTTGCCCTTACAAAATGCTTTATTATAAAAAAAAAAGTAAAAAAGTTCACATATTTGGTATCGCCGCGTCCGTTACGACCCCAACTATAAAGTTATTACATTATTTAACCCGCACAGTGAACGCCGTAAAAAATAAAATAAAAAAAATAAAAGTTTTCTGTGAATCCTGCCTTTAAAAAAATTTGATAAAAAGTGATCAAAAAGTGATCAAAAAGTCGCATGTACTCCAAAATGGTACCAATAAAAACGACAAAGTTGTCCCGCAAAAAAAGCCCTCATACTACTGCATCGGCGGAAAAATAAAAAAAAGATATGGCTCTTCAAATATGGAGACACAAAAACAAATAATTTTTTTTCAAAAAGTGTTTTTACTGGGTAAAAAGTAGTAAAACATACAAAATATAGAAAGTTATTGTGTTATTTATACCACACGGTAAACAGCGTAAATTTAGGACGCAAAAAAGTGTGGCAAAATTGCTGTTTTTTTCTATTCCCCCCCAAACATTTTTTTTATAAAAGTTAAATCAATAAATTCTATGTACCCCAAAATGGTGCTGTCACAAAATACAACTTGTCCCGCAAAAAACAAGACCTTATACAGCTATGTCGACAAAAATAAAAAAGTTATAGCTCTTTGAATGAGACGATGGAAAAACTTAATAAATAGCTTGGTCATTAAGGCCTAAAATAGGCTGGTCACTAAGGGGTTAAAGTCTGTGAATAATCTGATGTGTTTAAAAAGTGTTTTTTTTTTTGCCCTTATAGCATTTCCCACATTCTAAACGAGATTATGGTTTCTACTTTATGTGAATTCTCTGCGGAGTTCCAAAATGTAAATTTCTTTGTAAAACATCTTTCACATATAGAACATCAAAATGGCTTCTCCCCTGTGTGGTTTCTCTGATGAGCCCTAAGTTTGCCTTTAGTAGTAAAACATTTACCACATTCTGAACATGAATATAATTTCTCTCCTGAGTGACTTCTCTCGTGTTTAACAAGACCTGATTTATCTGTAAAACATTTCCCACATTCTGAACATGAATACGGCTTCTCTCCTGTGTGAATTCTCTCATGTTTAACAAGACTTGATTTATCTGTAAAACATTTCCCACATTCTGAACATGAATACGGCTTCTCACCTCTGTGAATTCTCTCATGTGTAACAAGATGTGATTTATCTGTAAAACATTTCCCACATTCTGAACATGAATATGGCTTCTCCCCTGTGTGAATTCTCTCATGTTTAACAAGACTTGATTTATCTGTAAAACATTTCCCACATTCTGAACATGAATACGGCTTCTCACCTCTGTGAATTCTCTCATGTGTAACAAGATGTGATTTATCTGTAAAACATTTCCAACATTCTGAACATGAATATGGCTTCTCTCCTGTGTGAATTCTCTCATGTGTTACAAGATGTGATTTATCTATAAAACATTTCCCACATTCTGAACATGAATAAGGCTTCTCTCCTGTGTGACTTCTCTCATGTTTAACAAGACTTGATTTATCTGTAAAACATTTCCCACATTCTGAACATGAATATGGCTTCTCTCCTGTGTGAATTCTCTCATGTTTAACAAGACTTGATTTATCTGTAAAACATTTCCCACATTCTGAACATGAATATGGCTTCTCTCCTGTGTGAATTCTCTCATGTGCAACAAGATGCGATTTTTGTGTAAAACATTTCCCACATTCTGAACATGAATATGGCTTCTCTCCTGTGTGAATTCTCTCATGTGTAACAAGATGTGATTTATCTGTAAAACATTTCCCACATTCTGGACATGAATATGGCTTCTCTCCTGTGTGAATTCTCTCATGTGTAACAAGATGTGATTTATCTGTAAAACATTTCCCACATTCTGGACATGAATACGGCTTCTGACCTCTGTGAATTCTTCTGTTTGTTAAAAGACCTGAGATTTTTGTGAACTGTTTACCACATTGAAACCTTTTACCCCCTTTCTGAGCTGTACTTGTGGTAACAATCTGTGATTGGTCAGGAGAAGGTTCCTCATGATTGGTGAAATTATATGATAGGTCTTTACTGTGAAGTCCTGGATGTACATTAAGGGTAATGAGGTTTTCTCCTGAAGACTGCTGCATGATATCTTCATCTTCTACTTCATAATTTAGCAATAACGTGAAGTTTCCCTCAGAGATTTTACTGGGATTTTCTGTTAGGATTTAAAAAAAAAATGTTGATTTTGTTTCACAATAGAAAAGTTGACAAATTTATAACATTCGTATTAGGCTGGAAACACACATGCAGTGTTTTGAGCCAAAGTCAGAAATGGATCAAGCAGGAAGAAGTTTAAGCCTTGACTTTTGACTCCATTCCAGCCTTATAACGCTTTGTATTTCACTTTAAAATAAATCCATGACAGTCCAGGATTCTGGTCTACACTCAGTCCTCCACTATTAATTTATTACATAAAGCTTGACTTAATAAAAATTTTTTTTTTTGAAAAGCAGAACCTTGTCTGGCAATGAAGCCTGTTCTCTGCTAACACATTTGGCTGTTTAAATACTAATGAGGCCTACACAATCTTAACTTAATATTGTTACAGACAGTCTAATCTTGGCACTACAGTCTACATTTAACAAGATAATGTGTCATGAGACAAATCACAGGATGAATTCATGGACATGATAATGAGGTCTGCATTTCCTAATGGCTGAACAGTCACCGGATCTCAATTTTATAGGACATCTGTGGGATGTAGTGGAATAGGCAAAGTGAAGTTATCAATCGGAATCTGGAATAAAGGTTTCCAGTACACAGTAATATCATTCCACTAAGAATTCAGGCTGTTCTAAGGGGAAATAGTGTTCTGTCAAGTACTGATAATGTGAATCTAATGAAATGAAGTGGCCTCATTCAAGTTTTAGTCATGTGACAATTTAATAGCGAATTGTTGTTCTATTTCTCTGCCAACCTATAAGTATTTGGTCTTGTTTTTCTCAGAACATATAGGGCTTAAAATAAGTGATATATTTAAAGAGGCTCTGTCACCACATTATAAGTGGCCTATCTTGTACATAATGTGATTGGCGCTGTAATGTAGATTACAGCAGTGTTTTTTATTTAGAAAAACGATAATTTTTGACGGCGTTATGACCTATATTAGCTTTATGCTAATGAGTTTCTCAATGGACAACTGGGCGTGTTTTACTATATGGCCAAGTGGGCGTGGTGGAGAGAAGTGTATGACGCTGACCAATCAGTGACCAATCAGCGTCATACACTTCTCTCCATTCATTTACACTGCACATAGCGATATAGCTATATCGCTATGTGCAGCCACATAAACACACTATAACATTACTGCAGTGTCATGACAATGAATATACATTACCTCCAGCCAGGACGGGATGTGTATTCAGAATCCTGTCACTTCTCTGCAATTTACAGCACAGCGAAATCTCGCTGTAAATGGCAGTTTACAGCGTAATCTCGAGAGACTACGCCTGCTTTGCTGTAAATCACAGAGAAGTGGTCAGGATTCTGAATACACATTACAGAAGATCTCCATCCTCCCCAGGACAAGTCCTTATACACCCGTCAGGGGAGAAACATCTTGCCAGTTTCTAGTCACTATCATTATAATGACTTTAGTTTGTATTTCTACTGTCTGTAAGTGAGTTGTGTCTTTAGCACTATTAGGTGTATTGCCCGACTATTGCCTGCCACAGCCAGGATGAGAACACAATGGGGAAGATAATTGGATTTGCTTGATTTGCTGGTCTGCACTCTAGCTGAGTAATGGTGGTGCCTCCTGATGACCCCCTGTGGGGACTGGACAATGAGAACTCTTTATGTCTCGTGGACTGTACCTCTAAATACTCTGATTGTCCATAGGCTGGAGACACGACCTGTGGTACCTGATTACAGTCATTCCTGTCTGCTGAGGACTCACAATAAAACACACATAATGCACCATCACAACCTCTCCCCTCATATAATAAGTGAGCTGGCCATGTAGCCTACACAGGCCGCTGGCCACCTCACGCATAAGCCACTTATTACAGTTCAATAAGAACAGTCCACAGGCTGTAAAGAAAGTCCAGTGCAAATGTGTATAATAATGGGGTAAATAATACAATTCTCCATAGATGTGGGTTACACTGTGATGAATCCTTTATGCACAGGCCGGTGTCACACTGATAAATGCTGTGCTTTCCTATCCCTTTTTGGTCCACACTCTGCACCTTTGTAGTTTGGGGTATTTTGCTGGGAAAGTGTTGTCCTGGTATAATCTGGGCCCCCTCGCTTCCAGCAGATATGTTTGGGCCCTTCTCTTCCTGGTTCCCAAACATTAGAGCCCTGATAATCTCCTCCTGAAACAGAAGGAAAGTTCCCCTCGGACCGGCTCATCTGCATATTTTTTCATCCTCGACTAATGGGAGCCATATCTTTTTTATTTTTCATAGACGTAGTGGTTTGAGGGCTTTTTATTAGTACCATTTTGGGGTACATGCAACTATTTAAACACTTTTTATTCCATTTGTTTTAGGCAAACTGATCAAAAAAGGGCAATTTTCTTTAAATGTTGCGTTCACGGTTCTGTATAAATCACGCTACGTTTATCCTGCCGGTTAATTTTATTTTTTTGTTTTGTTGATTGAGCAGAGTAAAGGCTTATTTTTGTGGGGCGAGCTGTAGTTTTTGTTTGTACATACGACTTTTTGTTACATTACTTTTTAGCGCTAAAGTGACCAAAAAAATAGCGATTCTGGCGGTTTCATTTTTTTACGGTGTTCACCATGCGATTTAAATAATGTTATATTGTAATAATTCAGAGTTTTTACGGAGGCGATGATACCAATTTTGTTTATTTTTATTACAATACTTTAAAAGGAAATGTGGGAAAAGGTTTTTTTTAATTTTTTGTACACCACTAAAAAATGTTTTTAACTATTTTTAACACTTTTTATTAGTCCCTGCACGGGCATTGAACCAGCGATCGTCAGACATACTAATGTATTGAGTTATTGTCATTTTTATAGGCTCCTGGTGCCCCCCAAAATCTGACACTAAGCCTAGTGCATGACCAGAGTCATAGATCACCTTGTAGAGAACTTCTATGTGCAGTCACAGCTCCCTCAGATCCTGCACTATGTATAACACATTGTCTGACGTGTTACTGTAATGTAGAACTAAGGAGGAACCCCACCTTACCAAACCTCCCAATTCATTTTCTAATATCATTATTACTGACCTGTGGTAACACCTCCTGGAATTTCCTCCTCCACTTCACTCTTACACGGGTGATCGCCCCTCACCCGCTCTTCTTCATCCTCCGCTTTATTATTAGTCAGATCTTCCCCCTGATGTCACATATGTAATATTTCAGTACAATACAACGGAGAGTGCGAAGAATCTAACAGATCAACATAAGAAACCACCAAAATCTATAACCCCATCTATGACCGCAGGACCAAACAGCTCCACACCCCCCTATATAAATGTGGTATAGGGCTCAGCTTCATCTACCTGATGATTCTCTGGGACATTGTGATTTTCCTCTGGACAGTCCTGGGAATACAGAGGACTGGGACATCTCTCTAGCGGATTTCTCCTACTGGATCCATCTGTAGGAAACACACAGTAACTGAATACATGACTACTGTATATCTGCCTATATATCACACACTTCTCTCTACACCGGCATTTCCATGTTTATTTAATCAAAGTCTAAAGCTCGCGTCCTGAGATTTGCGGATACAGTTTAAAGTGGTCGGGCGCAGAGGACATTTATTAAGAGCTCCCTGCCAACCAAAAAAAAGTGCCCTGGTACGCCCCGGAACAATGACACCTCTGCTTATTAGGGAATTCTACATTTCAAGAGAGGGAACCCACCGTGAAGACCCTCATCTTTTATTACTCACGCAAAGTACCTGTATTAAGGAAAACAACTACTCCAAGTTTTCTCTCCACAAGGGAAGGGAAACCACTGAGGTGTTGGAGGAAGCTCTACGGTTTTATGACACCAAGTTTCCTTTTACCTGGTGCGGTTATGAAGAATGAGAAAATAAAAATATATGATTACATTTAGTTCATTGGTTTTCAGTGAGCCCATGACCGCACCATTAGAGAGACTGCCTCCCTCCTGGACAGGAAACAGAAGCTCTATAGAGAGGGAACACCCCCATCCTCCTCTGTAGCAAGACTCATGGACCTATGAGGACAAATACGTCAATATTTTTAAACTAAGACGACCCCCACTGTCCTCAATATATACAATAATCAACCATAACATTAAACCCACTGACAGGTGACGTGAAGAACATTGACAATGTACCTGACAAGGGAGGAGATATTTGGCAGCAAATGAACAGTTTTTAAAGTTGATGTGTTGGAAACATGGGCAGATAAAAGAATCTGAGCAACTTTGACAATTGTGATGGCTAGACGACTGGGTCATAGCATCTCCAAAATGGAAGGTCTTCTGGGGTGTTCCTAGTCTGCAGTGGTTAGTACGTATCAAAAGTGGTCCAAGGAAGGACAACTGGTGAAAGGGTCATTGATGTGCGTGGGGAACAAAGGCCTGGCCGTCTGGTCCGATCCCACAGGAGAACTACTGCAGAACAAACTGTTCAAAAACATAATGCTGGCTATGATTGAAAGGTGTCGGAACACACAGAGCGCCTCTCATTGTGGCCAGCCGCATCTACACAAGCGCCATTTTGCAGGAACCCACATACTACATAGCCTGAGGAAGGTCAAGGATATCTTCCGATCCTCCGAGGCGGAACTACACAGTATTGCAAGGATTGAGTTCGCCCAGGGAAGGTCCAGTGATAACTGTTCAGTTACATCATTGGAGCTTCTCACCTTATCCGTTTAACGGAGTCCTGTGACGGATGCCATATAGTGCCATCTGCCATCTATAGGCCCCCATTGTAAAAAAAATAATGACGTTTAGGGTATATGTTTTTTACTGGACTCTGCAGGATGGAATATTGTAGTGTACTACGCTATTCTATACAGTTTTATTGCTGTATACTGACGTATATCAGCCCGACAAAGGCCAAACAGATGGTTCAGTGAGACGCCTCCGGTAATGGTTCAAGGTATGGCCATAAGATTTCTTATATACAAAGATATTAAAATAATCCTATGGGCCAGTAACAGATGTGTAACAACTATGAATAATATGGTGGCAATGTATACTGCAGATAACACAATAATGTTAGTAGAAGAGAAGAATTTCTCCTTATTGTTTACTAAACCTTTCTTACTAAGAGTGATAGAATCAGGAGAGGAGGGAAATGTAGGAGAACTTCACTATGGAATGGCCACTTGCTACATTTTGAATAATTAAATAAACTTCAGAATTATTATTGGATATTTGGATTCGAATATTTTGCTTTCTGAACACATTTAATTTTGGGCGGAGATTTTGTTGTATAATATCCGTGTTTGGCTCTAACGCACTGAGGATAGGGGGCCACAATTTCTTGTTATCTTTAGTTTCAGACACTGAAAATAAAAAGTAATGTAGGATCATATGATCTACCGGCTTTTAATCATGAGCGGATGTCATTTAATATTGTACTACTTACAGGCTATGTACACCTTTGAACTGAATTATTTTTATTGCTCATTTGCTTCCTAAATGTCAAATTAAAGGTAATGTGTTGCCAGAAAAACATGTTTTGTTTTTTTAAATTAAACATTTAGTGTGTGGGTGATTAAACATTGTTCAAATTTTTTTTATTTTTTTCACGAGTCAGGAAATATTATAAATTAATTCTAATTTAGAATATTTCCCATTTCTGGTCACTAGATGGAGCTATTCCCAAAATTGCAGCATTGCAAAATTGGGTAAAAAGCCCTCGCTCTAGTGAGCTCTCAGCATCCCCCCTCCTTTATCCTGGCTAGTGCCGGGATAAACGAGGGGTTTTAACGGTGTAACCTCCTACACTGTGTGTCGCCATTTTTTGAGCTAACACACAGTGTAGTAGGTTTACATACAGTAGTAAACACACAGAAACACGAACATACATTGAAATCTCTTACCTGCTCCTGCCGCCGCGGCTCCCTCCGGCCCGTCCGCTCCGTCTGCTGCCGCTGGTCCAAGTGCACAAATCCGGAAGCCGCGACCGGAAGTAGTAATATTACTGTCCGGCCGTGACTTCCGGTCCACAGGAAAATGGCGCCGGACGGCGCCAATTTCGAATTGGACTGTGTGGGAGCGGCGCATGCGCAGTTCCCACACAGACGCCGTACACAGAAGTCAATGGGACGGGAGCCGTTCGCAGTCCCTATGGGACTGTGGCTGCCGTATTCCATGTCTGTATGTGTCGTTAATCGACACATACAGAAATGGAACAAAAAATGGCAGCCCCCATAGGGAAGAAAAAGTGTAAAAATAAGAAAAAGTAAAACACAAACACACAAATAAATATAAACGTTTTTAATAAAGCACTAACATCTTTAACATATAAAAAAATAATTTGTGATGACACTGTTCCTTTAAGCAACTTACTAAATTAAAATGTCATTAAAAACGTCCTACCACTTGGCTGCTGTAGAGCCTGTGTAACTCCTGTAGACAGCTGGTCTCTTGCAAATTGTAACTCAGATCCGTCACTCCACTACTGCTAACGACTGACTCAACCGCTCTCCCTCCTCCTTTCTTTTTTTAGTGTTAGAGATAGCCGGGTGTGTGTGTGTGTCTGTGTGTGGGGGGGGGGTGTGGTACATAGCAGGTCCGAGTATAGGGAAATCATCTTGATAGCCTGTGTGCTCTCCTTCCTATCTTCACTATGATACTAACAGCTTCTGTGATCTTGTCTGTGCAACCCTCCGCTGCCATCTCTAACACTGAGAGAAGGGAGGGGGAAGAGCAGTAGAGTCAGCCATTAGGAGCAGTGCACTGACGGATTTGAGTTAGAATTTGCAGCTGTCTATAGGGGTTTTGCAAAGTCCATAGCAGCCAAATGGCAGGAAATTGTAATGAAGACTATTTAGAAAGTTGCTTCATTTTGCATTGAGAAAAAAAATTAACAAGAAAAACAAATTCAGTTCAAAAAGGTGTACATAGCCTTTAAAAGGAACCGGTTAGTAGGTTTAAAGCCACTAAACCACCAGTATGCCGTCATGAAGCCGGAGTTTAGCGCTCTAAACCTGCCTACCTCAAAAAAAAAAGACATTTAGAGAATGGTTAGTAAAGTAAATGACAACTTACCGGAAGAAGTCCAGCAGCATCGGGTGCATGCACATATGAAGCCGAGGACACTACACCTCACTTTACTGCGCATGCGCAGTGAACTGTCCTCTGCTTCATATGCGCCTGATGTCGCTCCCGAGCTCCTTTCGGGAAGTTGTAATTTACTTTACTAACTATTCCCTAACGTCTGTTTATGAGGTAGGCAGGTATTGAACACTAGACCCTGGCTGTATATCGGTATGCTGGTGGTTTAGTGGCTCCAAACCTACTGACAGGTTCCCTTAGATATTATTTGTTGATCAAGGTTTCTTAGAAGGTGTGAACCTCTACTGTTTCGATATCAATGTATTTCTATGTTATTAATTATGGTATAAAATCAGCTGCACGTCCCGAATATGTTATAGAATCACTGGTTGTGCAATTCCCAAAAGTCTGCTGGAGACCGTCTGGAGTAAGCATGCAAATAAAACCGCAACCCCAAATCCGTCACAACTCTGATGGACAGAATCTAAGGCTACTCTCTGAGGCATTCGCCAGAGCCCACCGCAAGGCGGGATGGTTTTTGATGCACAGAACCCAGGTTATTCTAACAGAGTTCAGTGTTGTATAAGGGGTGCAATGCAGGCTACACCTGAACAGGTAATCAGACAGCCAGAGGGTAAACAGAAAGTCCAAAAGAGAGCTAGTGGAAATCAGGTACAGCAGAGGTCACAACCAGCCGGGAGCAGATAATCAAAACTGGTAAACAAGGGGTTAACGAGAGACACGCCGAGGTCAGTTTCCAAGAAGTCCAGGGCACAGGGTAAGTGAGAGCTTGATCACAACACCTAAGAAAGGAGAAAATTCACAAGCAAAGAAAGCGGGAGGAGGCCAGGTATAAATACCCCACCCTACACCTGACAGGAAGAAGACAGAGAAGTGGGACAGGCTCAGGTGGGAAACAGAACCCCCCAGAAGCTACATCAGTAGCCATGGCGATCTTAAAGACACAGACGCTTCCTAACAGAATACAGATAAATCAGAACAGAATCTTAAGGGAGTCTGGTCTCGTTACACAAGGTTAGAAGCTCATACCGCAAATGACAGGGGGCTGATATTAACCCCTTCCAGCATCGCTCCTTACATGTTCAGCACAGGCAGGAGGAACGTCTATTTGGAGCTCAGGCATCAGCTCCATCAGGAACGTCTGACAAACTCTCCGATTTTATGAGCAGGATGACAAAGAGAAATCATTGTGTGTGGGCGGGGGAAGCAGGACTCACAGTCTTTCTCTAGGAGTCCTGGCAGTATTTATACCGTTCTTTACATGAAAATACTGAATGATTTCATAGAAAACGTTATATCCCAGATCTCAGTGTCTACCCCCCGATCCTATGCTGCCCTCTGATAGGGGAACATAAGAGACCTGACACATCCACACTAAATGGATTGTTCTAACTGAGCAAATCTTCTCAAATAGGAGGCTGGTCCAGAGAGTAGCCGTGCGCCATGAGTCCTGCTGCTGAAAGACCCGACAATCAGCTCATATCACCGGACAAAACTGCGGGCGGTCACATAATTAATATGTATGTAATATTACACAACTCCCAATCACATGAACCCCAACAATATAATACAATGGAAGTCGCTCTTTAATCCTCTCACTGCTTGTGCGGAGCTGTGCTCATGCAGGGGGAAAAGTACTGAGCGCAGTTCAGACAGTAGTGTTACTGCAGGGAGAACGGCGTGTAATGAGCAGCAGCTTCTCCCTGCACAGTAACAGTAAAGTTTAACAGTCCATGACCACCCTGACCAGGTCTTCTACATTTATAGCGTCCTGCTGCTGGATTCCTCTTGTTCTTGAGTTCAATCCCCCTGAAACTCCATTCCAATAAATTGTTTAAAATAAAATGTAAAGGAGAGTAAAATAGATAAAGCATTATATCTCCGCACACACATTGTTCAACCTGTTTTACTTACAATCGGACAGATCCCTGGATCCACATTCCTCATTACTACCAGTGACCCTGTGTATTGTGTCTTACAAGGAAGATCTTTAACCCTTTCTTATCTCTCTCCACACTTTACCATTACCAAATCCTGTGGGAGCCGGTTCCGTGACTTTACGGTTCGGACAGTGATGTGAGGCATTAGGACTTTCGGATGAAATTGCATTCAACTCATCCGAATGTGGTTACTACAAATTCATGCACCTGCTGCAGAAAGAACCACATTCAGATATATGGAAACTTCTGCGTGCGAACATAACCTACCTTGTGATGTGCGCGGCCGGTAGTCCTCCATCATGACCTCCTCGTACAGATCCTTGTGTCCTTCTAGATACTCCCACTCCTCCATGGAGAAATAGACAGCGATGTCCTGACACTTTATAGGAACCTGACACACACAATGATACAGTCATCACCCAGACTCCTCCAGTGCTGATACTGTAGAATTTCCCAGCATTCCCAGCAGTGTCACCTCTCCAGTCAGCAGCTCAGTCATCTTGTAGATCAGTTCTAAGATCTTCTTCTCATGTATCCGGGAGTGAGGGGGAGGCTCTGTGATGGGGCTCGGACTACTGCTCCATCCTCCTGACTCATGGATGATGGGAGTCGTACAGTCACCCGATGTCTTCTTCACTATTGTGTACTCCTGTGTATGGAGAGAGACACTTAGAGAACTGAACACAGTATTCCCCCCTCAGTAGAGAGAGGGAGATTGTGACCCCGCTGTATAGAGCTCTAGTGACCCCACATCTGTAATACTGGAGACCTCACCTACAAAAAGACATTGAGGAAATAGAACGAGGCCAAAACTAAAAAGGAAATAATATTGAGGGGAATAGATGGACCATGTGCTCTCCTCCTGCCGTCATCTTCTATGTTTCGATATAGAGGTCATCCTGATCCTCCTGGTTCCTTGTCATTGCTCTACAACATTACTATTGCTGCATTGGTGACATGACACATAACTGACCATATTGGTGGCTGATCTTCAGCTTTTCTGCTGGTGGCTTCTTGACATCACTTGGAAGGTCTGGACGCTGTTATACAGGACACTGGATTCTTCCTATTACTTCCTATTATGTATTGTCCCTTCCCTATGTGTGACTTATTCTATAATGTAGAAGAGTTTACCTCTCCGCTCAACAGGTAGATGATCTCCAAGGTGAAGTCTAATATTCTTCTGCTCATCTCATTCCTGTCCTTGTCCATCCTTGGTGGGTCACTCAGGAGAAGGAACGTTGTGGAGGAGAAGATGAGAAAACTGGAGGAACTGGAGGATCTAGTACTGCAGACGTCTTTATGGAGAAAGGAGAAGATGGAAATCATACAGGGGACAACATCATGTGTGACATACAGAACCTCACTTATTCATCATTGAGAGAAACATCTTCTCAGAGCCGTCACCACATGGAATAAAGGGGTATTCCCAACACGGACATTTCTCCCCAGGATATACCAGAAATGTCTGATAGATGCGGCTCCACCTCTGGCCGTGCTCGGCTGTTTCTGGAACTCCTATACAAGTGAATGGCGAGAGTCGTGTACATGTGTGGTCACCTCTCCATTCATTCTCCACCTGGATGTAGTCATCACCTCACCAGGCGGGTCAGGTGACACCCGTTCTCCACATAGAGGTGGGTCCCCCATATATATCAGACATTTATGGCATATCTCAGGTGAGAAGAGTAAAATGAAGACACCCCCCCCCAGACAATGAAGACCTGACTCCTGACAACCTGACACATGGCGGATACTGGGGAGACATTGCTGACATCTCACAAGACGTGGTGCACACTATGCAGTCAGTGTTTGATATGAACTGTGAGGTTCTGCAGCAGCTGAGGTAACATTATATATAGGGAACATGCAGTGTGATCTCTTATCATCATGGAAGGAATAAAAAGAAGAAAAAACGGGTACTTTTCCAGGCGCTGCCGGTCGGAATATCATCCGTGATGAGTGCGATCCATATGTCTCATGGATGGAGACAAGGTCAGTGGTTGAAGGATTTATTGGTGCAGGTATATATAACAGCAGCGGACTGTTTCGGAACCGGACCGGTTTCTTCCTCAGGTAGAATACAAATGAACAGGTGGGTGGGGTGTGGGTTATATAACCGAGTTAAAGGTCGGTTTGAGGTAAGAACTACCGGGTCAGGTATACAGGTCAAATCTGATAAACATACGTATGAAACACAAATAATTATAAACAATTAGATAAAAATGTTAGATAAAAAAAGTGTCTGTTGTGTTAAAAACTTATTTGACTTACAATTATTATATAATAAATAACAATTAAAAAATTCCTTTATTATTATTAATGTGTGTGAGTTGGTAAAAGGATCTATGAAGAAATCTTCGATAATTTTCTTATTATATTAATAGTTTAAGATCCATCTGTGGTTTAAAATCTTGTTTATTTCACATCCGTGATTGTCATAGAAGAAGCTCAGCATACAAATGGAGTATCATCCTATTTTTCCATTATTCTTGGGATTGTACTGGAGTCTACTTTCCACTTTGCTCATTTTATTTTGTTCTTAAATTAATTACATAGATTCGTAGGTATTAAGCTAAGAAAACTGATTTAATAGTTTTTTGTATATTATGTGCATATATATATATATGTATATGCGCTTTCACTATAAATGTGCTTTTTTCGTGACAGATGGTAATAGATGTACTGATTCTTTTCTGATCTGTCTTGCTTACGAGATTGTTTCAGTATTTCTTTGAAACGGAGTGGTCATATTTTGTGTCTTTTATGTTTTCTTCTTTCGTACAGTCTCTGCCGTTTATTTAAAAATATATTGTGATATATAACGAATGTATTAGCTATTTATGTCCGATGGACGTCATCTAAGATAAATTTGTTTCATTAAATTATTATCTCTGTGATTTCATTGAGACCTTCAGGTTTTAAGGTCTTCTGTTTATAGATCCAGTAGATTTCTCTTTTACAGAGTGAGTCGAACCTCTCCACTCGGCCTTCGTTTATATGTTCAATGGGTGTGATGTTAAAACATTTAAAATCATCATTGTGAAATAAAGTGCAGTGCTTAGAGATACTATGTAGAAGGAATTGTTTTCTACAATTAGAGCGATGCTTATTTGTAAAGGTTGTGTGGTTCTTCCCACGTATTGGAGACCACAAATACAATTGATGAGATATATGACATCATTTGACTGACAGTTTAGATGGGTTTCAATTTGATATTCATTTTTCGTTTGATTTCATCGAAAAATGTCTGTAGTGAGTATGCTGGAGAGTTTGCTGGAGAGTATGCTGGAGAGAGTATGCTGGAGAGAGTATGCTGGAGAGTGTGCTGGAGAGAGTGTGCCGGAGAGGGTATGCCGGAGCGTGTGCCGGAGCGTGTGCCGGAGAGTGTGCCGGAGAGTATGCCGGAGAGTGTATGCTGGAGAGAGTATGCTGGAGAGAGTATGCTGGAGAGAGTATGCTGGAGAGAGTGTGCTGGAGAGAGTGTGCCGGAGAGAGTATGCCGGAGAGAGTATGCCGGAGAGAGTATGCCGGAGAGGGTATGCCGGAGACTGTGCCGGAGCGTGTGCCGGAGAGTGTGCCGGAGAGTGTGCCGGAGAGTGTATGCTGGAGAGAGTGTGCTGGAGAGAGTGTGCTGGAGAGAGTGTGCTGGAGAGAGTGTGCTGGAGAGAGTGCGCTGGAGAGAGTGCGCTGGAGAGAGTGTGCTGGAGAGAGTGTGCTGGAGAGAGTGTGCTGGAGAGAGTGTGCTGGAGAGTATGCTGGAGAGAGTATGCTGGAGAGAGTATGCTGGAGAGAGTATGCTGGAGAGAGTATGCTGGAGAGAGTATGCTGGAGAGAGTATGCTGGAGAGAGTATGCTGGAGAGTGTGCTGGAGAGTATGCTGGAGAGTATGCTGGAGAGTATGCTGGAGAGTATGCTGGAGAGTGTATGCTGGAGAGTGTGCTGGAGAGTGTATGCTGGAGAGTGTGCTGGAGAGTGTGCTGGAGAGTGTGCTGGAGAGTGTGCTGGAGAGTATGCTGGAGAGTGTGCTGGAGAGTGTGCTGGAGAGTATGCTGGAGTGTATGCTGGAGAGAGTATGCTGGAGAGTGTGCTGGAGAGTGTGCTGGAGAGTGTGCTGGAGAGTGTGCTGGAGAGTATGCTGGAGAGTATGCTGGAGCAGCATAAGCATCTCTTTTTTTCTACATTTTGAGTTCCATTTTGTATATAAACATGAATTCACGGTAATTTGTTGAGGTATTTCTTGTTTACCAGAAAAATTAGTCCGGCTAGGTGCCAAGATATTTTTGACAGTCTTTGCTCTTTTAAATGTTATCGGTTTCGATGGTAAACTATTTTTTAAAAAGGGGTCAACGCGTAGGATGTGCCAGTGTCTATTCATAATGTCTTTTATGTTTTTATGTGCTGCATTGTATTTTGTTATAAAATTGAAGGAAAGAGAGTTTTTTTGTGGTTTTTCCTTCGCCTTTTTTGTACCCATTGTGTCCTTCTCTTTAGTTCCGTTTGATGTTGTCTCGTTAGAAGGTAAGCATTCTTCTTGGCTTAAAATTACTGTCTTTTATATGCATCTGAAAGGAGTGTCTGTGGGTAATTTTTGTCTTTAAACCGTTTTTGCAGAATTCGGCTTTGATTATTGAAGTCTTTGTTTAATGTACAGTTTTTTCGGATCCTCTTGTACTGGCTAGATCGTATATTTTTTAGCCACTTCAGATAGTGACTGCTCTTATAGTCCAGATAGCTGTTGCTATCCACTTTTTTAAAATGTGTACGGGTGATAATTTTATTTGTTGTTTTTGCTATGGTAAGATCTAAAAAATCAATTTCAGTCGACTGTATATTGAAGGTGAATTTTATCCCCAGGTGTTATTATTTAGTGTCTGACAGAAATCTGTCGCTGTTGTAAAATCACCTTCCCAAATCAGGAACAGATCGTCTATGTATCTCCTAAATAATAAAATATTAGTAGTTGCCCACGGGTGTTGCCAAATGTGTTCTTCTGCAAACATTCCCATGAAAATGTTGGCATAACTGGGTGCTACTCGCGTCCCCATAGCCGTGCCTTTTGTTTGATGGTCCAGTTTCTGGTCCAATGTAAAAATGTTATTTTTTAGGATGAATTCCATACTCTTGCATAAAAAGTCGGATTGTGCAGAAAGTAATTCAGTATCCCTCTCATCTTATTTTCAGGTTTTCCAGGCCTAATGTATGTTCGATATTGCTGTACAATGAGGTCACATCTAGAGTGATAAACAATACATTTTCTTTGATCGAAATTTTGTTTAAATCCTTTATCAGTTGTGTTGAATCTTTGAGGAAGCCGGGGAACTCCATCACATACTTTTGTCAAATGAAATCCAGATAATGGGAGAGATGGCAGGTGGGAGATGGCAGACCTGATATAATGGGTCTGCCTGGGGGATTGGTTGGGTTTTATGTATTTTTGGTAAATGGTAGAAATAAGGCATGTTGGTGTTTCTTGGGATCAGATCGTTTTTATCATTTTTATTGAGAATGTGGTTGGATAAGGCTTGGTTGACCATGGTTTTGAGGTCTTCCATAATGGTCGATAGTGGATTATCTGTAAGGTTAATAGAATAGTTCTTGTCTGATAACATTTTCATGGCTTCTGCATGATAATCCATAATGTTTTGTACTACTGTACCCCCTCCCGTGTCTGCTGATCGGATGACTATTTGATCATTGCTTTTTACATTTTTTAGAGCCATTTTCTCTTTAGGAGTTCGATTGTTTTTACCACGGATTTTATACGAGTCTAGCTCCTCCAGATCTTTAAGAACTAGGTGGTGGAAGGTGTTAATGAAATGTCCTTGGTTTCCCACAGGATAGAACTTAGATATGGGTTTGAGATCTGTATGTCTAAATGCATCAGGTGTCTCTGTATCTAGGATTGCATTTACTTTATTAACATTGTCTGAGTTAGGAGAATTGTTTTTTGTGGCTGTGACTTGAAAGTGTCTATGTAGTGTTCATTTCCTAGTCAGTCTGTGTAGATCTAGGAATAAGTCAAAGCCATTGGTACTGGCCGTTGGACAGAAAGCCAGACCTTTATTCGGGAGTGACGTTTCCGAGCCATTTAGAGTGTGGTTTTAGAGATTAAAGATAGAGGTTTGTTGTGTGGGGGAGGTGGTTATTCTTTTTTTCTTTTTGTCTCCCCTGGTTCCTCTGTATCGTTTTTTCTTTTTTTGGGATGAAAAAAATGAGTGATCGTTAATATTTGTGAGTTGGATGGGGGGATTGATTCTAAAAAAAGAGAAGGTTGAGAGCTGGAGTGTATAGGCTCTTCTAATTGCGTAGAAAATGCAGAGGCTAGGAATGGAACGGACATATTCGAACCAGCTCTGGTGTTATCAATAGTATTGGTTCCCGAGGGGAGGGAACAATCAATGGGGCACAGCGATAAAGGGTTAGGGGAAGATATAGGTGTATTGGGTGGGTGGGAAAGGGAGGGGTTCAATTGAGTTCTGATTGGGGAATTGTCGGGTGAATTGTGAACTGTCAGTATAGACATGTCAATTGATGATTTTCTTGTGGATAGGTTCTGAACTGTGGAAGAATCAGAGAAACTGGGGTTAACTGAATTTGCATTTTTGATATTCTGTTCTATTGGTTTGGGTTTGTTGTTTGGTGAATTTCCATGATTTACTTTGCCAAATTTGCTGTTAAGGAATATTCTACGTGATTGGGTCATTTCAAATCTTTTTTCTGATTCAATTTTTTTAGGGTCTAATTGAGGAAGGGTACTGATTGGCTGAGGGATATTATTCATTGTATGTGTTCGTTCGGGACGAATATATTGGGAAGGGTGTTTATTCCAAGATCTGATTTGGTTAGTTTGATAGTCTGTTCTATCTCTGGTGAGTTTATTGGCTTTGAAGATTCTATGATTGATATTATGGTTGATGTGATGGAACTCTTGATGTTTGGAGTAAGTTTTTAGTTGTTCTATAATTGTTTCAATTCTACTGGTGAGTTTGACACATAGTATTTTCCGTTTGGATAACAATCTATTGATCATCCCACACGACCGGGTCGCGTCCGAGCCCGAGTGCCGGCCGGTAAAATCGGCCATTCTGCCCGGCCGGTTTGCATAAAGTTATGCATCCGTGCCGGGCAGATCCGGACAGTGACATCAGCGGCAACTCCTGAAGGGGAATCCCCATGTGTTTGGGGATTCTGCTTCAGGAGTTTCCCCTGATGTCACTGCCCAGATATGGACAGAGACATCAAGCGCTCTGTCCAGGAGCGGAATCCCCGAACACACGGGGATTCCGCTCCTTCAATGAGCTAAAGTGCGGCTAGCACATAGCAGAGCGGGGAGATACCTCCCCGCTCTGCTATAGTGGCGTCGCTACAGTAGTAGCAGCAGCAGCAGCTGCTGCAGCTGCTAGCGGCGCCATCAAAGGTGTCGCCGGGCCAGGGCGCTTTTAAAACAAGCAGGAGAAGGGAGCCAGCGCAGCGCTCCCTTCCACCTGCTGTACACCCCGGCCCTGCCACACCGTGTACAGCGATGCCATTCGTCAGAATGGCATCAACTCCTCCTCCTCACATGCACTCTGCGCTGTGAGGAGGAGGAGATAGAGCGCAAGAGCCGGAAAACCCGGCCGTCACTCGGGACACATCCCGGTGATGGCCGGGTATTACCCGGCCCCATAGACTTCTATGGGAGCCGGGCGGCCGGGTACCCGGGCGAAAATAGAGCATGTCCTATTTTTTGACGGGCGGTTTTCCCGGCCGTCAAAAAATCGGTCGTGTGAATAGCCCCATTAGGGGTCTATTATTCCTAATGCAGCCGTGTGCCGGCCGATTTATGAACGGCCGGCACCCGGCCGGGAAACCCTGCCGTGTGAATGAGGCCTTAGTGCATTCTTCCATATACTCTTCCCAATCTGTTGTGAAGATAATGTCATCTTTGAATGTAGAAAGGCATTGTAAGCCCTCTGGGTGTGATTTTTTCTTTTAGATACATAGATAAAAAGATGACATCAATATGATGTTGCATTTCTAATCTAGATGTGTCTTCAAGCTCATTAAAAAGATGGGTCATTTTCTGTGAATCCTCATCATTAAGTTCTACAGTCTCGGAATCCGTTTGTGGCCGGATAGAGGGATTACTTGCAGTCAGTAGTTTTAGGAGTCTCTCTCGGGACTCTTTTCGGTGTTTAAAATGTTCCATCGTTGCAGGGAGTCAGCTGTAGGATGATATAGATAGTTTTTCCTTTTTCTTTGATATGTTCCATAGACTATCTTTTGCGGCTTGGTAGAGAACACTTGGGTTCAATCTATGGGTTCCTAGGACAATCCCAAAGACGTGGCTAGACAATGACAGAGAAAACAACAAAGCGCACAATAGTGCATGAAACTGTGTATACAGGTGTGAACAGAGTGCAAGTGATGCTAACCTGGTGTGGTTATGACATCCAGAGTGCAAGTGATGCTAAGGTTAGCACTCTGTTCACACCCGTATACACAGTTTCATGCACTATTGTGCGCGTTCTTGTTTTCTCTCTGTCATTGTCTCTTATCATCATGTTATAGCGCAGGTGGAGCGGAGCAGAGTGATACTTTGTTTTGTGGGATAAGATTCTGTATAAACTTGTATTTTACTCATTTAACCCCTTCCTGCACAGGAGTTGTTCACATGACATAGGGAAGACCGGACACCTGCTGCAAAGGCCGGAGACCGGAGAGGACGTCGACCCCGGACATTTAACTACTTAGATGCCGTTGTAATGGCCGGAAGGAGGTGAAGGGAAAGTGAGCCCTAATCTACCCACCGCCCTGTCCCTGCCTACTTGCAACGACTCGCCCTAGGCGACGAGGTACAACTGGGCGGCGGTCCCTACGCTGTCTAAGTGCACAGGAAAACAAACAGGGAACATGCAAGGGAAGAGGCAGTAGCCACGGAACGCCACGAGGAAACGGAGCGGCGAACGGACAGTCAGGACCAGGACGAAGTGAGTACACCCAAGCGGGCAAGGAGACAGAAGCAAGCCAGGGGCAAAGCAAAGAAGGTCAAGCAGAACTGCAGCAAGGCAGAAGCACGGCAGAAGCAGGCTGGAGCAAGCAGCAGTGGGGCCAGGAATCCAAAAGAATTACAAGCACTGAGGGAGAGAACAGGGCAGGTAATAAAGGACAGGGGGCGGAGCTAACTCCGACAGACCAGGCCGCGATAGGCTCTCCCACTCCTGAGCCTGCCACCCTGGTTGGTGGGAGATGGTGTCAGTCGAACAGGTCTGGCCTCAGGTGTGGATTGATTAATCCCAGGAGTATACCTAGATGAAGTACCTGGCAGATCCCTAACAGTACTCCCCCTTTTATGAGGGGCCACCGGACCCTTACTAAGGGGACCCGGTTTAGTGGGGAAGAGAAGGTGGAACCTCCTGATCAATACCCCAGCGTGAACATCACGGGCAGGTACCCAAGTCCTCTCCTCCGGCCCGTATCCTCTCCAATGGACCAGGTACTGGAGGGAGCCCTGGACCATCCTACTGTCCATAATCTTGGCCACCTCGAATTCCACCCCCTCAGGGGTGAGAACGGGAACAGGAGGTATCCTCGAGGGGGACCAGGACGGGGAGCAGCGTTTAAGGAGGGAGGCATGGAAGACGTCATGTATGCGAAATGATGGGGGGAGCTCCAGACGGAAGGATACAGGGTTGAGGACTTCAATGATCTTATAAGGTCCAATAAATCGGGGAGCAAACTTCCTGGACGGGACCTTAAGGCGCAAGTTCCTGGACGACAACCAGACCAAATCCCCGACGACAAACCAGGGGTTAGCAGAACGTCTACTATCCGCCTGAATCTTTTGTGCGCTCTGGGACGCCTCTAGGTTCTTCTGAACCTGGGCCCAGACGGTGCACAGTTCCCGATGAACATCCTCTACCTCAGGATTATTGGAACAACCAGGGGAGACGGAGGAGAATCTTGGGTTAAACCCGAAATTACAGAAAAACGGGGAGACCCCTGACGAGTTACTGACCCGGTTATTCAAGGAAAATTCAGCAAGGGGAAGGAATGAGACCCAATCGAATTGACAGTCAGAGATGAAACACCTTAAATATTGTTCCAGGGATTGGTTGGTCCTTTCCGTTTGGCCATTAGTTTCGGGATGGAAGGCGGAGGAGAAGGACAGATCAATCTCCAACTTTTTACAAAAAGCTCTCCAAAATAAGGAAACAAATTGTACCCCTCTGTCAGAAACGATATTGACTGGGGCCCCATGGAGACGCAGGATGTGTTTCACAAACAAAGTAGCTAACGTCTTGGCGTTAGGTAGCTTCTTAAGGGGCACAAAGTGGCACATCTTGCTGAAGCGGTCGACTACCACCCACACCACCGACTTGCCCTGAGATGGAGGCAAATCGGTGATAAAATCCATGGAGATATGGGTCCAAGGTCTCTGGGGAATGGGCAAGGAACGTAGTAGGCCCGCAGGTCGGGACCTAGGGGTTTTAGACCTAGCGCAAACCTCACAAGCGGCGACGTAAGCCCTAACGTCTTTAGGCAACCCAGGCCACCAATAGTTTCTGGTAATGAGGTGTTTGGTGCCCAAGATGCCAGGATGACCAGATAGAGCGGAGTCATGGTTTTCCCTGAGTACCCTCAGCCGGTATTGCAGGGGAACAAACAGTTTGTCCCCAGGGACGTTCCCGGGAGCTGCACCCTGATCAGCCGCGATATCAGAAGCTAAATCAGAATCCGTGGCAGAGACGATTATACCAGGGGGTAAAATACAAGCAGGATCCTTCTCAGAAGGAGGATTGGCCATGAAACTACGTGACAGAGCATCAGCCTTAATATTCTTGGACCCAGCCCTATAGGTAACCAAGAAATTAAATCTGGTAAAGAATAGTGCCCACCGAGCTTGTCTAGGATTAAGCCTCCGGGCCGATTCTAGGAAAACCAGATTCTTGTGATCCGTAAGGACCGTTACCTGGTGTCTGGCCCCCTCCAGGAAGTGCCGCCACTCCTCAAAAGCCCATTTAATGGCTAGAAGTTCGCGGTTGCCAATATCATAGTTACTCTCCGTGGGCGAAAACTTCCTAGAGAAGTATGCACAGGGGCGGAGATGGGTGAGGGAGCTGGTACCCTGGGACAAGACGGCCCCCACTCCCACCTCGGAAGCGTCAACCTCCACAATAAATGGCTCCTCTTGGTTGGGCTGAATCAGCACGGGGGCCGAGATAAAGCACTTCTTGAGGGTCTCAAAGGCCTGGACGGCCTCAGGGGGCCAATGGAAGACATCAGCACCCTTGCGGGTAAGGTCCGTAAGAGGCTTAGCGACGACCGAGAAGTTGGCAATAAATCTCCTGTAATAGTTGGCGAACCCTAAAAAACACTGTAACGCCTTAAGGGAGGCAGGTTGGACCCATTCCGCCACAGCCTGAACCTTGGCAGGGTCCATGCGGAATTCATGAGGAGTGAGGATTTGCCCTAAAAATGGTATCTCCTGTACCCCAAAGACACATTTTTCAGTCTTAGCAAACAGATTATTCTCCCGAAGGACCTGGAGCACCTTCCTGACATGCTCCACGTGGGAGGACCAGTCCTTGGAAAACACCAGTATGTCATCAAGGTACACAACAAGAAAATTACCCAGGTACTCTCTCAGGATTTCATTAATAAAATTCTGGAAGACAGCAGGGGCATTACACAACCCAAAGGGCATGACCAGGTATTCGAAATGACCCTCGGGTGTGTTGAACGCAGTTTTCCACTCATCCCCCTCTTTGATGCGGATAAGGTTATATGCCCCCCGTAGATCGAACTTAGAAAACCATTGGGCTCCCTGAACCTGATTAAAAAGATCCGGAATCAAAGGAAGTGGGTACTGGTTCCTTACGGTGACCTTATTCAGGTTACGATAATAAATGCACGGCCTAAGACCACCATCCTTCTTCCCCACGAAGAAGAAGCCAGCACCTACAGGAGAAGTCGAGGGGCGAATGAAACCCTTGGCCAGGCATTCTTGGATATATTCCCTCATAGCTTTACGTTCAGGACATGAAAGATTAAATATCCTCCCCTTAGGAAGCTTGGCACCAGGCACCAAATCGATAGCGCAATCGTAATCTCTATGGGGGGGCAACACCTCGGAGGCCTCCTTAGAAAACACATCGGCGAAGTCCTGAACAAACTCAGGAAGCGTGTTTACCTCCTCCCGGGGAGAAATAGAGTTAACAGAAAGACATGACATAAGACATTCATTACCCCATTTGGTGAGATCCCCAGTATTCCAATCAAACGTGGGATTATGCAACTGCAACCAGGGAAGGCCTAAAACCAGATCAGATGATAATCCCTGCATCACCAGTACAGAGCACTGCTCCAAATGCATGGAGCCAACAAGGAGTTCAAAAACAGGAGTATGCTGAGTAAAATAACCATTAGCAAGGGGGGTTGAGTCGATTCCTACTACAGGGATAGGATAAGGTAAATCAATACAAGGCATCTTTAGAGACATAGCAAATTCCGCAGACATGATATTAGCAGATGACCCTGAATCCACGAAAGCACTGCCCGTGGCAGCCCGGCCAGCAAACGAGACCTGAAAGGGAAGCAAAATTTTATTGCGTTTCACATTAACGGGAAATACCTGTGCGCCCAAGTGACCTCCCCGATGATCACTTAGGCGCTGAAGTTTTCCGGCTTCTTATTCTTGCGCCTGGGACAGGTGTTCAGTAGATGCTTGTCGTCCCCACAGTAGAAGCAGAGACCATTCATTCTGCGAAACTCCCTACGTTGTCGAGGGGACATGGAGGCCCCGAGTTGCATAGGTACCTCCGAGTCCTCCGTGGAGGGGCGAGGAGACGGGACCTCGGGGGGGATCGCAGAAAAGTCAGAGGGGAGCACACTGAAGCGTTCTAGCTGACGTTCCCTGAGACGTCGGTCAAGTCGTACTGCTAGGGCCATAACCTGGTCAAGGGAGTCAGACGAGGGGTAGCTAACCAGCAGATCCTTCAGGGCGTCAGATAATCCTAACCTAAACTGGCACCTTAGGGCCGGATCGTTCCACTGAGAAGCTACGCACCACTTCCTAAAATCAGAACAGTATTCCTCAACCGGTCTCTTACCCTGACGTAAGGTCACCAGCTGACTCTCGGCTAAGGCAGTCCTGTCAGTCTCGTCGTAAATGAGTCCGAGGGCAGAGAAAAAACGATCAACAGAGGAAAGTTCAGGGGCGTCAGGAGCCAAGGAGAAGGCCCACTCTTGGGGCCCTTCCTGGAGTCGGGATATGATGATACCCACCCGCTGGTTCTCGGAACCTGAGGAGTGGGGCTTTAGGCGGAAATACAGTCTGCAACTCTCCCGGAAGGAGAGAAACGTCTTACGGTCCCCTGAGAACCGGTCAGGTAATTTGAGGTCGGGTTCTAGAGGTGAGTTGAGGGGTACTACTAAAGCAGCGTCACCCTGATTGACCCTTTGGGCCAGGGCCTGGACCTGTAGGGAGAGGCCCTGCATCTGCTGGGCCAGGGTCTCAAGGGGGTCCATGATAGCGTCAGCGTAGGAGAAATGGTAGACTAGGTAAGGGCTTGTAATTATGTAATGGCCGGAAGGAGGTGAAGGGAAAGTGAGCCCTAATCTACCCACCGCCCTGTCCCTGCCTACTTGCAACGACTCGCCCTAGGCGACGAGGTACAACTGGGCGGCGGTCCCTACGCTGTCTAAGTGCACAGGAAAACAAACAGGGAACATGCAAGGGAAGGGGCAGTAGCCACGGAACGCCACGAGGAAACGGAGCGGCGAACGGACAGTCAGGACCAGGACGAAGTGAGTACACCCAAGCGGGCAAGGAGACAGAAGCAAGCCAGGGGCAAAGCAAAGAAGGTCAAGCAGAACTGCAGCAAGGCAGAAGCACGGCAGAAGCAGGCTGGAGCAAGCAGCAGTGGGGCCAGGAATCCAAAAGAATTACAAGCACTGAGGGAGAGAACAGGGCAGGTAATAAAGGACAGGGGGCGGAGCTAACTCCGACAGACCAGGCCGCGATAGGCTCTCCCACTCCTGAGCCTGCCACCCTGGTTGGTGGGAGATGGTGTCAGTCGAACAGGTCTGGCCTCAGGTGTGGATTGATTAATCCCAGGAGTATACCTAGATGAAGTACCTGGCAGATCCCTAACAGCCGTGGTCAATAGCGACTGCAGAATCTAAGCTGTAAGAAAGAGAGGGGGCGTCCTCTGTGACAGATTATCGGCCCCTCTCACTACGATCACGGGGTATGGATGGCTGTCATGGCAGCCTGTGGTTATGAAGGTCCGCCATCTTTCTGCTCCCATTAACCCCTTAAACGTAATCACGATATACTGCGATATTAGTGGTACAGTGTATTGTACCAGCGATCTAATCATCACTAGATCACGTCCCCCAGAAGAATAATGCCATTTGGTAATAATAGTTCGATAAAGTTTTTAGTTCTCTACAAATTATTATTAAATATAAAATAAAACCTTTTTCCCATTTTGTCTTTAAAGAGGCTCTGTCACCAGATTTTGCAGCCCCTGTGTGCTATTGCCTGTGATCGGCGCTGCAATGTGGATTACAGTAACGTTTTTATTTTTAAAAAACGAGCATTTTTGGCCAAGTTATGACCATTTTTGTATTTATGCAAATGAGGCTTGAAAAGTACAACTGGGCGTGTTTAAAGGGGTTTTCCAATCCTTTTTTTTTTTTTTTAAATCAATGCAATGTTCCTCTATTAATATATTAGTGTGCTCTGACTATCTTTTTCCTGATAATAAATGGTTTTAGTAACATAACTCCCTATTGTTTACCTGGAGAGGTTTGTTTTGCTCAGTAAGTTCATTCCTCTTCTCTTCCTGTGTTTCTCCTCCCTGCATGCACTGCTCTAGTCCCAGCATGCAATGTGCATGCAGCAGTGCACTTGCTCCGCCTACTACACCCAGCTCTACTAACTTCTGCAATCTCAGTCTTCATTTTGGTGCTCTCATTCTATTAGGCCTCATTTACACGAGCGTGTGCGTTTTGCGCGCGCAAAAAAACGCTGCGTTTTGCGTGCGCAAAAGGCAATTGACAGCTCCGTGTGTCATCCGTGTATGATGCGCGGCTGCGTGATTTTCGCGCAGCCGCCATCATAGAGATGAGGCTAGTCAACGCCCGTCACTGTCCAAGGTGCTGAAAGAGCTAACTGATCGGCAGTAACTCTTTCAGCACCCTCGACAGTGAATGCCGAACACAATATACACCAACCTGTGAATAAAAAAAGACGTTCACACTTACCATGAACTGCCTGCTTCCTCCAGTCCGGTCTCCCGGCCGTTGCCTTGGTGACGCGTCCCTCTCTTGTCATCCGGCCCCACCTCCCAGGATGACGCGGCAGGCCATGAGACCGCTGCAGCCTGTGATTGGCTGCAGCCTGTGCTTGGCCTGTGATTGGCTGCAGCTGTCACTTGGCCTGAATTGTCATCCCGGGAGGTCGGACTGGAGGAAGGAGCCGGGACTTATCGGTAAGTCAGAACTTCTGTTTTTTTTTACACGTATATGTATATTGTGATCGAAAGTCACTGTCCATGGTGCTGAAACAGTTTAAGTCTTTGAGCACCGTGGGCAGTGACTGTCTCCTGACGTCGCGTACCCGAACATTTTTTGCCGGGTTCGGTTAAAACGAGTTCGGCCGAACCCGGTGAAGTTCGGTGCGCTCATCTCTAATTTGACACTCCGTTTGGATGTTTGTAACCAGAAAAGCACGTGGTGCTTTTCTGTTTACATTCATCCTTTTGACAGCTCTTGCGTGATTTTCGCGCATGCAACGCAGGACCGTCAGTGTGGCATGCGTTGTTTTCACGCACCCATTGAAGTCAATGGGTGCGTGTTGCGTGAAAAACGCAAGAATATAGAACATGTCGTGAGTTTTACGCAACGCACTCACGCAGCGCAAAATTCACGCATCGTCTAAACAGCCCCATAGACTATTATAGGTGCGTACGACACGCGTGAAAAGCACGCGCGTCGCACGCGCGTATAATACGCTCGTGTAAATGAGGCCTAACTGATAGCACAAGCTGAAATCACTGGATATCTGCGTTTTTAACCTCTTAACGCCGAAGGGCGGATATATCAGTCCTCTGCAGCTGCTAGTTCGCGCAGGAGGAGGGATATATCCGTCCTGTGATGGCGCGGGTACTGCCAGTGTACCCACACGATCAGCGGCAGGAGCACTGCTGTTATACACAGCCTGGCTCCTGCTGCAACTGCGGGAATCGAAGCGCGCTCCGATTCCGGCAGTTTAACCCATTAAATGCCGCTGTCAATAGTGACAGCGGCATCTAATGTGTTTGACAGAGGGAGGGAGCTCCCTCTGTTTTATACTGACAGGCAATAATGCTTTGGTATACGAAGTATACCAAAGCATTATATATGCGATCGGCACATCGCATAGTGAAGTCCCATGGTGGGACTAAAAAAAAAATGTCAATCCGTTAAATAAAGTTGGTGAAAAAACAAAAAAAAAATTACAGTGAAAATCAAATAAAACTACTTTTTTTGCCCAAAAAGTGGTTTTTTTAAAGTAAAAGTGTCAAAACAAATCACACACACACATATATGGTATCCCCGCGATCGTAACCACTTGAACAATAAAATTAACACATTAATTAAACCGCTGGATGAACGGCGTCCAAAAAAACAACGGCAAAATTCGCTCTTTTCTCCCATTCCCACCATAAAAAATTAAATAAAAATTAATCTAAGTCCTATGTACCCCAAAATAGTACTAATGAAAACTACACATTGTCCCGCAAAAATCAAGCCCACGTACGGCCACATCGACGGAAAAATAAAACCGTTACGGCTCTTGGAACGCGGCGATGCAAAAACAAGTAATTTTTTTCTAAAAGGGTTTTTATTGTGCAAACGTAGGAAAACATATAAAACCTTTACATATTTGGTATCCCCGTAACCGTGCCGAGCCATAGAATAAAGGTAACATGTTATTTATGCTGCATAGTAAACGGCGTAAATTTATAACGTGAAAATCAATGCTGGAATAGCTGCTTATTTTCAATTCTCTCCTAAAATAAAGTTAATAAAAGTTAATCAATATATTAAAAGCATCTAAAAATGGTACAATTACAAAATACAACTCGTCCCGCAAAAAACAAGCCCTTATACGGCGATGGCGACGGAATAAAAAAAGAGTTACGACTCTTGGAATGTGACCGTGAAAAAAACAAAAATAATCCTTGGTCGTGCAAAATAGCCCGGTCATTAAGGGGTTAAACGGTTTGAAGAGGTCTTCTGGTACCAAAACAGTGGAAACCCCCAAAAGGTGCCCCCAATTTGGAAACTAGACCCCCTTGAGGAATTCATTGTAGTTTTCTTGGGGTCCATACGGCTTTTTGATCAGTTTTTATTCTATTTTTAGGTGGCGTGGTGACTAAAAAACAGCAATTCTACTATTGTTTTTTTAATCTATTATTTTTACAGCGTCACCGTGCGCTATAAATGACATATTCACTTTATTCTGCGGGGCGATACGATTAGGGCTCATTTACACGAGCGTGTTATACATCCGTGCAACGCGCGTCGCAGGGACCTATGTTAGTCTATGGGGCCGTGCAGCCAGGTGGGCGTGATTTTCACGCAGCGTATGTCCGCTGCGTGAAACGCACGACGTCCTATATTTGTGCGCTGTTCGCGCATCACGCACCCATTGAAGTCAATGGGTGTGTGAAAACCACGCATGTCGCACGGAAGCAATTCCGTGGGACGCGCGTGATTCGTGCAACAGCACTGTAAAGGATGAATGAAAACAGAAAAGCACCACGTTCTTTTCTGTTTACAAACATCCAAACGGAGTGTCATAATGATGGCGGCTGCGCGAAAACCAGGCAGCCGCGCATCATAAAGGGCTGACACACGGAGCTGTTAAGTGCTTTTTGCGCACGCAAAACGCCGCGCTTTTTGCTTGCACAAAATGCACACGCTTGTGTAAACACGGCCTTACGGTGACACCAGATGTTTATAGTTTTTTTTATGTCTTATGGCGTTTGCACAATAAAATACGTTTTGTAAACAATCATTCACTTTTTGTGTTCCTTATTCTAAGAGCAAGAACTTTATTATTTTTCCATCAATAAAGCCGTGCGAGGACTTATTTTTTGCGTAACGAACTGTAGTTTCGATCAGGACCATTTTTCGGTAAATGCAACTTTTTGATCTATTTTTAATACATTTTTTGGGAGGTGAAGTGACCAAACAATTGTGATTTTGGTACGGTATATTATTATTTTCTTTTACGGCGTTCACCGCGCGGGATAAATAACAAAATAATTTTGTAGTTCAGGCCGTTACGGACGCGGCGATACCAATTATGTATCGTTTATTTATATATTTTTATTAATAAAAAAGGACTGATAAGGGAAAAAAAGGGGGATTTTTTTAACTTTTAATTTCTTATTTTTACACATCTTTTTTAACTTTTTTTTAACTTTATTACTTTGTCCCATTAGGGGACTTGAGGGCAGGAGGCCCTGATCGCTATTCTAATACACTGCACTACATCCGTAGTGCAGTGTATTAGAACTGTCAGCTATTCACTGACAGCAAGCATAGTGGGTCCTGACTTTGTCAGGACCCACTAGGCTTCCGTCGATGGCATAGCCGGACGCCTTTGTTTGGTGTCCGGTTGCCATAGTAACCATCGCCGGCCGCTATCGTGTAGCAGGCCGGCGATGGTAACTTAACCCCTAAAAACCCGCGATCTCTATAGAACGCGGCTTTTAAGGGGTTAATCAGCGGGGACACAGCGATCGGTCCCCGCTGTAGGAGCTGCGGCAGCTGCTGTACGAGACAGCAGCTGTCACAGCTCCTGCACCTGTCGGGAAGACGGCCGAAACGGCCGTTATTCCTGCAACTTCGTATACACACCGCTACACACCTTCAACCTTGCGCATGCGCAGTGTAATATACACGGCCGCTGAAGACGCAGCCACATAATTTCACAGAGCATGCGCGGTGGAGTGTGTTCACCACGCATGCTCTAATTCAATAAAGAAGCACGTGGTACGGTTACGTCATTTTTGACGTAACCGTACAGTGTGAAAGCCGGAAACCGGAAGCAAGGCAGAAGACCAAATGGACGGGTCTGCACAGGAAGTGCAGATTTTGCATTGCTAAGGGGACGGCGACGGAGGAGGATATACGACGCTACAGCCATCTGATGAAACGTAAGTACATTGGAAAGTTATATCTTTTTCATTGTTTTATTTAAATAAATGTAATTTTTTAGTTCCGGAATACCCCTTTAAACGCGTGAAATGACGGGCGGGGCTATGCGAGGAGGCGGGGCTTCTGTGCCGTAAAAAGTGTGGTCAGGCGATAACCACGTGCCATGAAGGGCGGGGCTGTGAGGGGCGGGGCTATTTGACGTGTGATCAGGTGATGATTCAGTGTTAACTCTTCTATAGGTTGTCAGCAATTGTGTGAGAGGAGGAGCCAGAGGAATGCTGGGAGTTGTAGTTCTCTCCTCTTATATCTCCTCCTGTAATGTCCTCTGATATCACATAATAACAGCCTGGACATGCTGGGAGTTGTAGTTCTCTTCTCTTATATCTCCTCCTGTAATGTCCTCTGATATCACATAATAACTGCCTGGACATGCTGGGAGTTGTAGTTCCCTCCTCTTATATCTCCTCCTGTAATGTCCTCTGATATCACATAATAACAGTCTGGACATGCTGGGAGTTGTAGTTCTCTT
Source organism: Rhinoderma darwinii (assembly GCF_050947455.1). NCBI lineage: Eukaryota > Metazoa > Chordata > Amphibia > Anura > Rhinodermatidae > Rhinoderma > Rhinoderma darwinii. The sequence goes on from NW_027463790.1 coordinate 139,017, forward strand.
CTCTTATATCTCCTCCTGTAATGTCCTCTGATATCACATAATAACAAAAACCTATAAATCGGAGTCTGACACACCAAAAGTAACTTTAAAATAGAAAATTTATTGAATACATCTAAAAAATGCCACAAAAAGTTAAAACAGAGATGATATCCACAGTACAGAAAGACAACCAGATTAATTGTATATAATAATTCCAGATATATGGGTAAAAGGCAACACTGTTCAGATACAGGAATACATCCACAGTGGGTTACAATTGTGTAGCGTCATATACATATTCAGATACATTCACCAGCAAAATGGGCTATTCAGCACATAGGGCAAAACTCCCCCGTATGTATCTCTTTCACATTTTTAAAGTATAAATTAAGTAAGCATCAATGAATGACGTACAAAAGTATAAATACCCCTGAATAAGGCCAGATGCAAAAATCAGTAAAGAAACAATACAAATACTAGTACCATGCACAAGTAAAATACATGGCTCAAATTTAAACAAGTGAAAACAGACACATGAAATACGAGCAGGGCAATAGCTGTAATGTCAGCCCCAGTTGCAGACACTCAAACACCCATTAGATTAGATGTGGTAGAAAAAAGCTTTAGCTGGAACACAGACATATGCTGGAAGCGGAGTTCATACCCATTGTGACAGGTCACCGTCTCTGGTGTCAACCCCGACGCGCGTTTCGGCCCGGAAGCCTTCGTCTGGGGGTGGTGTTGTGATTGAAGATGCCGTCCCTATAAAGCTGCCCTCGTCCAATCACCTTCTATATTAGAAGGATGCAGCAGCTGTGTCTCGGTGCAGGAGATTGTACTGACGTCGTTGCAGGAGATAAATGCCGGTGTGTTAAATCCGAACACACTGGAGAGTGAGATCACCTGACCCACGATCCGGCCCCAAGCCGGAAGATGCAACCATAGCAACGCTTGCCGCACATCAAGACACAGTGACAAGACGAATACACAAAGGTTAATACATAAAAACCAGATGTACGAAAGGGACGGGGGAGGCAAAGCGGAACATGGGAGAGAAAGAAAAACAGCTCAAAAGATAAATTAAAATATATACTACGGGCCGTATCATGCACTCAGTGATCTAGCACAAAAATAACATTACAATTAAAGATGGAATTCATGAAAACGAGTTATATATACATACATGCATACTTGCCAACAAAATTAATAAATAACGAATATTAAATAGGTGAATAACTTCTAAAGAAAATGGATCAAAAATTAATAAAAAATGAATAAATGAATACACAATGCCAAAACAAATACTTACTCCTAAAATAAATACAAAGTGTATAAGTGAATACATACATACACAACACACATTAGATCACAAGTACAAATATATATGTCTATTTCATTTATGAATATTGTTGTTTAAAAAGATTTTTTAAAAAAATATATTTTTATTAATTTTTATTATTTATTATTCCTTTCCCTAACCTTTCCCTATTGGTGTGTGAACAGTGGTAAATAGTATGCGTATATGAATACAAACGCATACCAACAAATAATGTAAAATGAAGACATACAACAAGAGGTACATAATATCAAACATATACCAATAATAAATAAATGCAAGATTACAACAACAAGAGTGAAAATAAAAGTGAAACTTATATCTTATTTAACACCAATAAAAGTGTGATTAATCATACATTAAATACAGAAGCTAACATACCCAAAACAAACATATATAAGAATATGTGAATAAATTTATTAAAATAAAATAGAAAATATATGAATATAGAGATAAATATCATATATAAACTATAATAAAGTATATCTATCTAGGCATTGGATACACAATTATAAATAAATAAATATAATATAGAAAAACAATTATATAGTAGGTGAAAAATATATGTATATATTTATATCACATAAAAAATCCATGATATTGCAATTTAAAATATAATACAAGAATTGGAAAACTAATTGTTGTCAGTCCATTTACATTAATGCAAAATAAACTATAAACTATAAACCATACACTTCTACACAAATCAACCATCAGATAAATATTAAATAAATATTATGTAAACATTATGTAGATATTATTGCAACAGAAATATCTTCACAACACATATGCATATATATATATGCACATATGTGTGAATACCATTCAATATAGCAAAAACCAATGCGTACAATAAAATATTGCCAAGATATATACATTTCTTTCAATTTAATGAATGAATGAATGAATGATCAAACATGATTGGCACTAAGTCAACACATAAGTCAATCCATATATCCGTATATATATTAATATTCATATTTTACTGCTATAATAAGTGAATACATAGATCCATCCATAAGAGTTGCAAAGACCACACTTAAATACATAAAAATACATAAATCGCTAAACAAATTTCTCTCTTCCAATGGCCCGTTTAGTAAACAGATTAGAAGGATGGGAAGGTGGAAAATCTCATTCAACCAAATAGGGAAGCATCAGAATTGTGGATCATATCAGGTTCTCAAAAGGTTGGAAAGTCAATCCATATAACTAAAAACAAAAGCACAAAGCATATTTATATTAAAACTTATACACGAACCACGGACATATTAAAAACAACACCATGAAAGATACTGACACTCTACAGGAAAGCTGCGAAACCCAGGCTTTCATTTAAGCCATTAGGTTGTAATGTTTTTAATTTCCAAATCCATTTGGATTCAACTCTTAACAATTTCTTCATTAGGGATCCTCCCCTCATATCCAGTTGTACATGGTCAATGCCCTTAATCTTCAAAGATTTGGATGCGCAATTATGGTACTGAGCAAAATGTCGTGGCAGGGTTTTCAAAAATTCAATTTTGTCCAAAGCTGTTCCCCTAGCTGCCTCAATACTATTGACATGCTCCCTCGTACGTGTTTTCAATTCTCTAGTAGTAAGCCCAATATAGATCTTAGGGCAGGGGCAATAAGCATAATAAATTACACCCTTTGTGTTACAATTAATGGGCCAAGTGATCTTATATTTATATTGCCCTGATGAGTCCACAAAGTCATCACTGCAAACAACATTCGGGCATGCAATGCATCTCCCACATGGTTTACACCCCCATCTGGGTTTGGATGCTCCGAATATGGTTTTAGCTAACTGGGGTTGATGATAGCTATAAACCAGAGTGTCACGAAGGTTCCTAGCTCTTCTTGATGCAAATGCTGGTTTGACCGGTAATAACTCAGCTAAAACACCATCAGTTTGTAAAACTGACCAATGCTTAGACAGACATTTCTGCATCTCACCCCATCTATCATGAAACGTAGTGACATACCTGATTTTAGTGTCAGCAGTTTTCTTTGTAGTAGTGGGATGAAGCAATTGAGTCCGTGTAGCTCTGCACGCCCTATTGTACGCTCGATTAATGCATCTCCTGGTGTAGCCCCTATCGGAGAAACGCTGTTTAAGGATGGTCGCTTGTCTTTCAAAATCATCATCAGATGAGCATAATCTACGTATTCTCAAAAATTGTCCGATCGGGATAGATCGAATCATATGTGGAGGATGCGAAGAAGAGGCATGCAAATAGGAGTTAACCGACGTTTCCTTTCTGTGTAAATCAGTTTGAATACAGCCAGTCCTATCACTTTTGATCAAAACATCCAAAAAATCGATGGCTGTTGAGCTAGTTTTCCAAGTCAATCGTATATTGACCTCATTTACATTCAACTCACCCATGAAGGAATCAAATTCCCCTTGGGTGCCCTGCCAGATGATGAAAATGTCATCGATGAATCTGGTCCAGAGGACCACCTTACTCATAGATGAAAAACGGTCTGACAGGAAAAGGTCCCTCTCCCACAGCCCCAGGAACAAATTAGCGTATGAGGGAGCACAAGCTGACCCCATCGCCGTTCCCTGGAGCTGGAGGTAGAAAGATCCGTTGAAAGTGAAAAAATTGTGTGAGAGCACAAATTCCAATAAAGTTAAAACCAACTGTGATTTGGCCGAATCATTGTCTGTCATCCTTAGAAAATAAGCCACTGCCTGAAGGCCATCTTGGTGGCGGATATTTGTATACAGTGATTCAACGTCACATGTTGCCAGTAGCATATTGGGTTCAAGTTGAACACCTTCCAATTTTTTAAGGAGATCAGCCGAATCACGGAGATAAGATGGTAAAGTCTCCACCATTGGTTTCAGAATTGTGTCAATGTATTTACTCACATTATCACAAACATTCTCTCTCCCGGAGATGATAGGTCGCCCTGGTGGTAGGTTAAGATTTTTGTGTATTTTCGGTAATAAATATAGACTTGACACTTTGGGGTCCTGAACCACCAGACAATCCATTATGTGTGTATGGGTTATTATGTGATGGGTCAGATTTTGTGACTGCGATAAATGTATCTGGGGAATTTCTTTCGTGGTGTTCTTCATGTAGGTATACTACTATCACATAATAACAGTCTGGACATGCTGAGGGTTGTAGTTCTCTCCTCTTATATCTCCTCCTGTAATGTCCTCTGATATCACATAATAACAGTCTGGACATGCTGGGAGTTGTAGTCCTCTCGTCTTATATATCCCCCTGTAATGTCCTCTGATATCACATAATAACAGCCGGGAGATGCTGGGAGTTGTAGTTCTCTCCTCTTATATCTCCTCCTGTAATGTCCTCTGATATCACATAATAACAGTCTGGACATGCTGAGGGTTGTAGTTCTCTTCTCTTATATCTCCTCCTGTAATGTCCTCTGATATCACATAATAACTGCCTGGACATGCTGGGAGTTGTAGTCCTCTCTTATACCTCCTCCTGTAATGTCCTCTGATATCACATAATAACAGCCTGGACATGCTGGGAGTTGTAGTTCTCTCTTATACCTCCTCCTGTAATGTCCTCTGATATCACATAATAACAGCCGGGACATGCTGGGAGTTGTAGTTCTCTCCTCTTATATCTCCCCCTGTATTGTCCTCTGATATCACATAATAACAGCCTGGACATGCTGGGAGTTGTAGTTCTCTCCTCTTATATCTCCTCCTGTAATGTCCTCTGATATCACATAATAACAGCCTGGACATGCTGGGAGATGTAGTTCTCTCCTCTTATATCTCTTCCTGTAATGTCCTCTGATATCACATAATAACAGTCTGGACATGCTGGGAGTTGTAGTTCTCTCTTATACCTCCTCCTGTAATGTCCTCTGATATCACATAAGAACAGCCTGGACATGCTGGGAGTTGTAGTTCTCTCCTCTTATATCTCCTCCTGTAATGTCCTCTGATATCACATAATAACAGTCTGGACATGCTGGGAGTTGTAGTTCTCTCCTCTTATATCTCCTCCTGTAATGTCCTCTGATATCAAATAATAACAGTCTGGACATGCTGGGAGTTGTAGTCTTCTCCTCTTATATCTCCTCCTGTAATGTCCTCTGTTATTATGTGATATCAGAGGACATTACAGGAGGAGATATAAGAGGAGAGAACTACAACTCCCAGCATGTCCAGACTGTTATTATGTGATATCAGAGGACATTACAGGAGGAGATATAAGAGGAGAGGACTACAACTCCCAGCATGTCCGGGCTGTTATTATGTGATATCAGAGGACATTACAGGAGGATATATAAGAGGAGAGGACTACAACTCCCAGCATGTCCAGACTGTTATTATGTGATATCAGAGGACATTACAGGAGGAGATATAAGAGGAGAGAACTACAACTCCCAGCATGTCCAGACTGTTATTATGTTATATCAGAGGACATTACAGGAGGAGATATAAGAGAGGAGAGGACTACAACTCCCAGCATGTCCAGACTGTTATTATGTGATATCAGAGGACATTACAGGAGGAGATATGAGGAGAGAACTACAACTCCCAGCATGTCCAGACTGTTATTATGTGATATCAGAGGACATTACAGGAGGAGATGAGGAGAGGAGAGGACTACAACTCCCAGCATGTCCAGACTGTTATTATGTGATATCAGAGAACATTACAGGAGGAGATATAAGAGGAGAGGACTACAACTCCCAGCATGTCCAGACTGTTATTATGTGATATCAGAGGACATTACAGGAGGAGATATGAGGAGAGAACTACAACTCCCAGCATGTCCAGACTGTTATTATGTGATATCAGAGGACATTACAGGAGGAGATGAGGAGAGAACTACAACTCCCAGCATGTCCAGACTGTTATTATGTGATATCAGAGGACATTACAGGAGGAGATATAAGAGAGGACTACAACTCCCAGCATGTCCAGACTGTTATTATGTGATATCAGAGGACATTACAGGAGGAGGTATAAGAGGAGAGTACTACAACTCCCAGCATGTCCAGACTGTTATTATGTTATAATCAGAGGACATTACAGGAGGAGGTATAAGAGGAGAGGACTACAACCCCCAGCATGTCCAGACTGTTATTATGTGATATCAGAGGACATTACAGGAGGAGATATAAGAGGAGAGAACTACAACTCCCAGCATGTCCAGACTGTTATTATGTGATATCAGAGGACATTACAGGAGGAGGTATAAGAGGAGAGAACTACAACTCCCAGCATGTCCAGGCTGTTATTATGTGATATCAGAGGACATTACAGGAGGAGGTATAAGAGGAGAGGACTACAACTCCCAGCATGTCCAGGCTGTTATTATGTTATATCAGAGGACATTACAGGAGGAGATATAAGAGGAGAGGACTACAACTCCCAGCATGTCCAGACTGTTATTATGTGATATCAGAGAACATTACAGGAGGAGGTATAAGAAGAGAGAACTACAACTCCCAGCATGTCCAGACTGTTATTATGTGATATCAGAGGACATTACAGGAGGAGGTATAAGAGGAGAGGACTACAACTCCCAGCATGTCCAGACTGTTATTATGTGATATCAGAGGACATTACAGGAGGAGATATAAGAAGAGAGAACTACAACTCCCAGCATGGCCAGACTGTTATTATGGGATATCAGAGGACAATACAGGAGAATTTATAAGAGGAGAGGACTACAACTCCCAGCATGTCTAGACTGTTATGTGATATCAGAGGACATTACAGGAGGGGGTATAAGAGGAGAGAACTACAACTCCCAGCATGTGCATGCTGTTATTATGGGATATCAGAGGACAATACAGGAGAATTTATAAGAGGAGAGGAATACAACTCCCAGCATGTCCAGACTGTTATGTGATATCAGAGGACATTACAGGAGGAGGTATAAGAGGAGAGAACTACAACTCCCAGCATGACCAGACTGTTATTATGTGATATCAGAGGACATTACAGGAGGAGATATAAGAGGAGAGAACTACAACTCCCAGCATGTCCAGGCTGTTATTTTGTGATATCAGAGGACATTACAGGAGGAGATATAAGACGAGAGGACTACAACTCCCAGCATGTCCAGACTGTTATTTTGTGATATCAGAGGACATTACAGGAGGAGGTATAAGAGGAGAGAACTACAACTCCCAGCATGTCCAGACTGTTATTATGTGATATCAGAGGACATTACAGGGGGAGGTATAAGAGAGAACTACAACTCCCAGCATGTCCAGGCTGTTGTGTGATATCAGAGGACATTACAGGAGGAGGTATAGGAGGAGAGAACTACAACTCCCAGCATGTCCAGACTGTAATTATGTGATATCAGAGGACATTACAGGAGGAGGTATAAGAGGAGAGAACTACAACTCCCAGCATGTCCAGACGGTTATTATGTGATATCAGAGGACATTACAGGAGGAGATATAAGAGGAGAGAACTACAACTCCCAGCATGTCTAGACTGTTATGTGATATCAGAGGACATTACAGGGAGGAGGTATAAGAGGAGAGGACTACAACTCCCAGCATGTCCAGACTGTTATTATGTGATATCAGAGGACATTACAGAAGGAGGTATAAGAGGAGAGGACTACAACTCCCAGCATGTCCAGCCTGTTATTATGTGATATCAGAGGACATTACAGGAGGAGATATAAGAGGAGAGAACTACAACTCCCAGCATGTCCAGGCTGTTATTATGGGATATCAGAGGACATTACAGGAGGAGATATAAGAGGAGAGGACTACAACTCCCAGCATGTCCAGACTGTTATTATGTGATATCAGAGGACATTACAGGAGGAGATATAAGAGGAGAGGACTACAACTCCCAACATGTCCAGGATGTTATTATGTGATATCAGAGGACATTACAGGAGGAGATATAAGAGGAGAGGACTACAACTCCCAGCATGTATAGACTGTTATGTGATATCAGAGGACATTACAGGAGGAGATATAAGAGAGGACTACAACTCCCAGCATGTCCAGACTGTTATGTGATATCAGAGGACATTACAGGAGGAGATATATGAGGAGAGAACTACAACTCCCAGCATGTCCAGACTGTTATTATGTGATATCAGAGGAAATTACAGGAGGATATATAACAGGAGAGAACTACAACTCCCAGCATGTCCAGACTGCTATTATGTGTTATCAGAGGACAATACAGGAGAATGTATAAGAGGAGAGGACTACAACTCCCAGCATGTCCAGGCTGTTATTATGTTATATCAGAGGACATTACAGGAGGAGACATAAGAGGAGAGAACTACAACTCCCAGCATGTCCAGACTGTTATTATGTGATATCAGAGGACATTACAGGAGGAGGTATAAGAGGAGAGAACTACAACTCCCAGCATGTCCAGGCTGTTATTATGTGATATCAGAGGACATTACAGGAGGAGGTATAAGAGGAGAGAACTACAACTCCCAGCATGTCCAGAATGTTATTATGTGATATCAGAGGACATTACAGGAGGAGATATAAGAGGAGAGAACTACAACTCCCAGCATGTCCAGACTGTTATTATGTGATATCAGAGGACATTACAGGAGGAGGTATAAGAGGAGAGGACTACAACTCCCAGCATGTCCAGGCTGTTATTATGTTATATCAGAGGACATTACAGGAGGAGATATAAGAAGAGAGAACTACAACTCCCAGCATGGCCAGACTGTTATTATGTGATATCAGAGGACATTACGGGAGGGGGTATAAGAGGAGAGAACTACAACTCCCAGCTTGTCCAAGCTGTTATGTGATATCAGAGGACATTACAGGAGGGGGTATAAGAGGAGAGAACTACAACTCCCAGCATGTGCAGGCTGTTATTATGGGATATCAGAGGACAATACAGGAGAATTTATAAGAGGAGAGGACTACAACTCCCAGCATGTCCAGACTGTTATTATGTGATATCAGAGGACATTACAGGAGGAGATATAAGAGGAGAGAACTACAACTCCCAGCATGACCAGACTGTTATTATGTGATATCAGAGGACATTACAGGAGGAGATATAAGAGGAGAGAACTACAACTCCCAGCATGTCCAGGCTGTTATTTTGTGATATCAGAGGACATTACAGGAGGAGATATAAGAGGAGAGGACTACAACTCCCAGCATGTCCAGACTGTTATTTTGTGATATCAGAGGACATTACAGGAGGAGGTATAAGAGGAGAGAACTACAACTCCCAGCATGTCCAGACTGTTATTATATGATATCAGAGGACATTACAGGAGGAGGTATAAGAGGAGAGGACTACAACTCCCAGCATGTCCAGACTGTTATTATGTGATATCAGAGGACATTACAGGGGGAGGTATAAGAGAGAACTACAACTCCCAGCATGTCCAGGCTGTTGTGTGATATCAGAGGACATTACAGGAGGAGGTATAGGAGGAGAGAACTACAACTCCCAGCATGTCCAGACTGTAATTATGTGATATCAGAGGACATTACAGGAGGAGGTATAAGAGGAGAGGACCACAACTCCCAGCATGTCCAGACGGTTATTATGTGATATCAGAGGACATTACAGGAGGAGATATAAGAGGAGAGAACTACAACTCCCAGCATGTCCAGACTGTTATGTGATATCAGAGGACATTACAGGGAGGAGGTATAAGAGGAGAGGACTACAACTCCCAGCATGTCCAGACGGTTATTATGTGATATCAGAGGACATTACAGGAGGAGGTATAAGAGGAGAGAACTACAACTCCCAGCATGTCCAGACTGTTATTATGGGATATCAGAGGACATTACAGGAGGGGGTATAAGAGGAGAGAACTACAACGCCCAACATGTCCAGGCTGTTATTATGGGATATCAGAGGACAATACAGGAGAATGTTTAAGAGGAGAGGACTACAACTCCCAGCATGACCAGACTGTTATTATGGGATATCAGAGGACATTACAGGAGGAGATATAAGAGGAGAGGACTACAACTCCCAGCATGTCCAGGCTGTTATTTTGTGATATCAGAGGACATTACAGGAGGAGATATAAGAGAGGAGAGGACTACAACTCCCAGCATGTCCAGACTGTTATTATGTGATATCAGAGGAAATTACAGGAGGATATATAACAGGAGAGAACTACAACTCCCAGCATGTCCAGACTGCTATTATGTGTTATCAGAGGACAATACAGGAGAATGTATAAGAGGAGAGGACTACAACTCCCAGCATGTCCAGGCTGTTATTATGTGATATCAGAGGACATTACAGGAGGAGATATAAGAGAGGAGAGGACTACAACTCCCAGCATGTCCAGGCTGTTATTATGTGATATCAGAGGACATTACAGGAGGAGACATAAGAGGAGAGAACTACAACTCCCAGCATGTCCAGACTGTTATTATGTGATATCAGAGAACATTACAGGAGGAGATATAAGAGGAGAGGACTACAACTCCCAGCATGTCCAGACTGTTATTATGTGATATCAGAGGACATTACAGGAGGAGATAAGAGGAGAGGACTACAACTCCCAGCATGTCCAGACTGTTATTATGTGATATCAGAGGACATTACAGGAGGAGATATGAGGAGAGAACTACAACTCCCAGCATGTCCAGACTGTTATTATGTGATATCAGAGGACATTACAGGAGGAGATATAAGAGGAGAGGACTACAACTCCCAGCATGTCCAGACTGTTATTATGTGATATCAGAGGACATTACAGGAGGAGATAAGAGGAGAGGACTACAACTCCCAGCATGTCCAGACTGTTATTATGTGATATCAGAGGACATTACAGGAGGAGATATGAGGAGAGAACTACAACTCCCAGCATGTCCAGACTGTTATTATGTGATATCAGAGGACATTACAGGAGGAGATGAGGAGAGAACTACAACTCCCAGCATGTCCAGACTGTTATTATGTGATATCAGAGGACATTACAGGAGGAGATATAAGAGAGGACTACAACTCCCAGCATGTCCAGACTGTTATTATGTGATATCAGAGGACATTACAGGAGGAGGTATAAGAGGAGAGTACTACAACTCCCAGCATGTCCAGACTGTTATTATGTTATAATCAGAGGACATTACAGGAGGAGGTATAAGAGGAGAGGACTACAACCCCCAGCATGTCCAGACTGTTATTATGGGATATCAGAGGACATTACAGGAGGAGATATAAGAGGAGAGAACTACAACTCCCAGCATGTCCAGACTGTTATTATGTGATATCAGAGGACATTACAGGAGGAGGTATAAGAGGAGAGAACTACAACTCCCAGCATGTCCAGGCTGTTATTATGTGATATCAGAGGACATTACAGGAGGAGGTATAAGAGGAGAGGACTACAACTCCCAGCATGTCCAGGCTGTTATTATGTTATATCAGAGGACATTACAGGAGGAGATATAAGAGAGGAGAGGACTACAACTCCCAGCATGTCCAGACTGTTATTATGTGATATCAGAGGAGATTACAGGAGGAGATATAAGAAGAGAGAACTACAACTCCCAGCATGGCCAGACTGTTATTATGTGATATCAGAGGACATTACGGGAGGGGGTAAAAGGGGAGAGAACTACAACTCCTAGCTTGTCCAAGCTGTTATGTGATATCAGAGGACATTACAGGAGGGGGTATAAGAGGAGAGAACTACAACTCCCAGCATGTGCATGCTGTTATTATGGGATATCAGAGGACAATACAGGAGAATTTATAAGAGGAGAGAACTACAACTCCCAGCATGTCTAGACTGTTATGTGATATCAGAGGACATTACAGGGAGGAGGTATAAGAGGAGAGGACTACAACTCCCAGCATGTCCAGACAGTTATTATGTGATATCAGAGGACATTACAGGAGGAGGTATAAGAGGAGAGAACTACAACTCCCAGCATGTCCAGACTGTTATTATGTGATATCAGAGGACATTACAGGGAGGAGACATAAGAGGAGAGAACTACAACTCCTAGCATGTCCAGGCTGTTATGTGATATTAGAGGACATTACAGGAGGAGATATAAGAGGAAAGGACTACAACTCCCAGCATGTACAGACTGTTATTATGGGATATCAGAGGACATTACAGGAGGAGCTATAAGAGGAGAGGGCTACAACTCCCAGCATGTCCAGGCTGTTATTTTGTGATATCAGAGGACATTACAGGAGGAGGTATAAGAGGAGAGGACTACAACTCCCAGCATGTCCAGGCTGTTATTATGTTATATCAGAGGACATTACAGGAGGAGATATAAGAGAGGAGAGGACTACAACTCCCAGCATGTCCAGACTGTTATTATGTGATATCAGAGGAGATTACAGGAGGAGGTATAAGAGGAGAGAACTACAACTCCCAGCATGTCCAGGCTGTTATTATGTGATATCAGAGGACATTACAGGAGGAGGTATAAGAGGAGAGGACTACAACTCCCAGCATGTCCAGGCTGTTATTATGTTATATCAGAGGACATTACAGGAGGAGATATAAGAGAGGAGAGGACTACAACTCCCAGCATGTCCAGACTGTTATTATGTGATATCAGAGGAGATTACAGGAGGAGATATAAGAAGAGAGAACTACAACTCCCAGCATGGCCAGACTGTTATTATGTGATATCAGAGGACATTACGGGAGGGGGTAAAAGGGGAGAGAACTACAACTCCTAGCTTGTCCAAGCTGTTATGTGATATCAGAGGACATTACAGGAGGGGGTATAAGAGGAGAGAACTACAACTCCCAGCATGTGCATGCTGTTATTATGGGATATCAGAGGACAATACAGGAGAATTTATAAGAGGAGAGAACTACAACTCCCAGCATGTCTAGACTGTTATGTGATATCAGAGGACATTACAGGGAGGAGGTATAAGAGGAGAGGACTACAACTCCCAGCATGTCCAGACAGTTATTATGTGATATCAGAGGACATTACAGGAGGAGGTATAAGAGGAGAGAACTACAACTCCCAGCATGTCCAGACTGTTATTATGTGATATCAGAGGACATTACAGGGAGGAGACATAAGAGGAGAGAACTACAACTCCTAGCATGTCCAGGCTGTTATGTGATATTAGAGGACATTACAGGAGGAGATATAAGAGGAAAGGACTACAACTCCCAGCATGTACAGACTGTTATTATGGGATATCAGAGGACATTACAGGAGGAGCTATAAGAGGAGAGGGCTACAACTCCCAGCATGTCCAGGCTGTTATTTTGTGATATCAGAGGACATTACAGGAGGAGATATAAGAGGAGAGGACTACAACTCCCAGCATGTCCAGACTGTTATGTGATATCAGAGGAAATTACAGGAGGATATATAACAGGAGAGAACTACAACTCCCAGCATGTCCAGACTGCTATTATGTGTTATCAGAGGACAATACAGGAGAATGTATAAGAGGAGAGGACTACAACTCCCAGCATGTCCAGGCTGTTATTATGTGATATCAGAGGACATTACAGGAGGAGATATAAGAGAGGAGAGGACTACAACTCCCAGCATGTCCAGACTGTTATTATGTGATATCAGAGAACATTACAGGAGGAGATATAAGAGGAGAGGACTACAACTCCCAGCATGTCCAGACTGTTATTATGTGATATCAGAGGACATTACAGGAGGAGATAAAAGAGGAGAGGACTACAACTCCCAGCATGTCCAGACTGTTATTATGTGATATCAGAGGACATTACAGGAGGAGGTATAAGAGGAGAGGACTACAACTCCCAGCATGTCCAGGCAGTTATTATGTGATATCAGAGGACATTACAGGAGGAGATATAAGAGGAGAGAACTACAACTCCCAGCATGTCCAGGCTGTTATTATGTGATATCAGAGGACATTACAGGAGGAGATGAGGAGAGAACTACAACTCCCAGCATGTCCAGACTGTTATTATGTGATATCAGAGGACATTACAGGAGGAGATATAAAAGGAGAGGACTACAACTCCCAGCATGTCCAGACTGTTATTATGTGATATCAGAGGACATTACAGGGAGGAGATATAAGAGGAGAGAACTACAACTCCCAGCATGTCCAGACTGTTATGTGATATCAGAGGACATTACAGGGAGGAGATATAAGAGGAGAGAACTACAACTCCCAGCATGTCCAGGCTGTTATTATGTGATATCAGAGGACATTACAGGAGATATATGAGAGAACTACAACTCCCAGCATGTCCAGACTGTTATTATGTGATATCAGAGGACATTACAGGAGGAGATATAAGAGGAGAGGACTACAACTCCCAGCATGTCCAGACTGTTATTATGTGATATCAGAGGACATTACAGGAGGAGGTATAAGAGGAGAGTACTACAACGCCCAACATGTCCAGGCTGTTATTATGGGATATCAGAGGACAATACAGGAGAATGTTTAAGAGGAGAGGACTACAACTCCCAGCATGACCAGACTGTTATTATGGGATATCAGAGGACATTACAGGAGGAGATATAAGAGGAGAGGACTACAACTCCCAGCATGTCCAGGCTGTTATTTTGTGATATCAGAGGACATTACAGGAGGAGATATAAGAGAGGAGAGGACTACAACTCCCAGCATGTCCAGACTGTTATTATGTGATATCAGAGGAAATTACAGGAGGATATATAACAGGAGAGAACTACAACTCCCAGCATGTCCAGACTGCTATTATGTGTTATCAGAGGACAATACAGGAGAATGTATAAGAGGAGAGGACTACAACTCCCAGCATGTCCAGGCTGTTATTATGTGATATCAGAGGACATTACAGGAGGAGATATAAGAGAGGAGAGGACTACAACTCCCAGCATGTCCAGGCTGTTATTATGTGATATCAGAGGACATTACAGGAGGAGACATAAGAGGAGAGAACTACAACTCCCAGCATGTCCAGACTGTTATTATGTGATATCAGAGAACATTACAGGAGGAGATATAAGAGGAGAGGACTACAACTCCCAGCATGTCCAGACTGTTATTATGTGATATCAGAGGACATTACAGGAGGAGATAAGAGGAGAGGACTACAACTCCCAGCATGTCCAGACTGTTATTATGTGATATCAGAGGACATTACAGGAGGAGATATGAGGAGAGAACTACAACTCCCAGCATGTCCAGACTGTTATGTGATATCAGAGGACATTACAGGAGGAGATATAAGAGGAGAGGACTACAACTCCCAGCATGTCCAGACTGTTATTATGTGATATCAGAGGACATTACAGGAGGAGATAAGAGGAGAGGACTACAACTCCCAGCATGTCCAGACTGTTATTATGTGATATCAGAGGACATTACAGGAGGAGATATGAGGAGAGAACTACAACTCCCAGCATGTCCAGACTGTTATTATGTGATATCAGAGGACATTACAGGAGGAGATGAGGAGAGAACTACAACTCCCAGCATGTCCAGACTGTTATTATGTGATATCAGAGGACATTACAGGAGGAGATATAAGAGAGGACTACAACTCCCAGCATGTCCAGACTGTTATTATGTGATATCAGAGGACATTACAGGAGGAGGTATAAGAGGAGAGTACTACAACTCCCAGCATGTCCAGACTGTTATTATGTTATAATCAGAGGACATTACAGGAGGAGGTATAAGAGGAGAGGACTACAACCCCCAGCATGTCCAGACTGTTATTATGGGATATCAGAGGACATTACAGGAGGAGATATAAGAGGAGAGAACTACAACTCCCAGCATGTCCAGACTGTTATTATGTGATATCAGAGGACATTACAGGAGGAGGTATAAGAGGAGAGAACTACAACTCCCAGCATGTCCAGGCTGTTATTATGTGATATCAGAGGACATTACAGGAGGAGGTATAAGAGGAGAGGACTACAACTCCCAGCATGTCCAGGCTGTTATTATGTTATATCAGAGGACATTACAGGAGGAGATATAAGAGAGGAGAGGACTACAACTCCCAGCATGTCCAGACTGTTATTATGTGATATCAGAGGAGATTACAGGAGGAGATATAAGAAGAGAGAACTACAACTCCCAGCATGGCCAGACTGTTATTATGTGATATCAGAGGACATTACGGGAGGGGGTAAAAGGGGAGAGAACTACAACTCCTAGCTTGTCCAAGCTGTTATGTGATATCAGAGGACATTACAGGAGGGGGTATAAGAGGAGAGAACTACAACTCCCAGCATGTGCATGCTGTTATTATGGGATATCAGAGGACAATACAGGAGAATTTATAAGAGGAGAGAACTACAACTCCCAGCATGTCTAGACTGTTATGTGATATCAGAGGACATTACAGGGAGGAGGTATAAGAGGAGAGGACTACAACTCCCAGCATGTCCAGACAGTTATTATGTGATATCAGAGGACATTACAGGAGGAGGTATAAGAGGAGAGAACTACAACTCCCAGCATGTCCAGACTGTTATTATGTGATATCAGAGGACATTACAGGGAGGAGACATAAGAGGAGAGAACTACAACTCCTAGCATGTCCAGGCTGTTATGTGATATTAGAGGACATTACAGGAGGAGATATAAGAGGAAAGGACTACAACTCCCAGCATGTACAGACTGTTATTATGGGATATCAGAGGACATTACAGGAGGAGCTATAAGAGGAGAGGGCTACAACTCCCAGCATGTCCAGGCTGTTATTTTGTGATATCAGAGGACATTACAGGAGGAGATATAAGAGGAGAGGACTACAACTCCCAGCATGTCCAGACTGTTATGTGATATCAGAGGAAATTACAGGAGGATATATAACAGGAGAGAACTACAACTCCCAGCATGTCCAGACTGCTATTATGTGTTATCAGAGGACAATACAGGAGAATGTATAAGAGGAGAGGACTACAACTCCCAGCATGTCCAGGCTGTTATTATGTGATATCAGAGGACATTACAGGAGGAGATATAAGAGAGGAGAGGACTACAACTCCCAGCATGTCCAGACTGTTATTATGTGATATCAGAGAACATTACAGGAGGAGATATAAGAGGAGAGGACTACAACTCCCAGCATGTCCAGACTGTTATTATGTGATATCAGAGGACATTACAGGAGGAGATAAAAGAGGAGAGGACTACAACTCCCAGCATGTCCAGACTGTTATTATGTGATATCAGAGGACATTACAGGAGGAGGTATAAGAGGAGAGGACTACAACTCCCAGCATGTCCAGGCAGTTATTATGTGATATCAGAGGACATTACAGGAGGAGATATAAGAGGAGAGAACTACAACTCCCAGCATGTCCAGGCTGTTATTATGTGATATCAGAGGACATTACAGGAGGAGATGAGGAGAGAACTACAACTCCCAGCATGTCCAGACTGTTATTATGTGATATCAGAGGACATTACAGGAGGAGATATAAAAGGAGAGGACTACAACTCCCAGCATGTCCAGACTGTTATTATGTGATATCAGAGGACATTACAGGGAGGAGATATAAGAGGAGAGAACTACAACTCCCAGCATGTCCAGACTGTTATGTGATATCAGAGGACATTACAGGGAGGAGATATAAGAGGAGAGAACTACAACTCCCAGCATGTCCAGGCTGTTATTATGTGATATCAGAGGACATTACAGGAGATATATGAGAGAACTACAACTCCCAGCATGTCCAGACTGTTATTATGTGATATCAGAGGACATTACAGGAGGAGATATAAGAGGAGAGGACTACAACTCCCAGCATGTCCAGACTGTTATTATGTGATATCAGAGGACATTACAGGAGGAGGTATAAGAGGAGAGTACTAAAGGAGGAGCACAGTGTAATGTAGAAGCAGGGGACAGGTCTAGAAGGAGGAGCACAGAGTAATGTAGAAGCAGAGGACAGGGCTAGAAGGATGAGTACAGAGTAATGTAGAAGCAGAGGACAGGTCTAGAAGGAGGAGCACAGAGTAATGTAGAAGGCGGAGGACAGGTCTAGAAGGAGGAGCACAGAGTACTATAGAAGCAGAGGACAGGTCTAGAAGGAGGAGCATAGAGTAATGTAGAAGCAGAGGACCGGCCTAGAAGGAGGAGCACAGAGTAATGTAGAAGCAGAGCACAGGTCTAGAAGGAGGAGCACATAGTAATGTAGAAGCAGAGGACAGGGCTAGAAGGAGGAGCACAGAGTAATGTAGAAGCAGAGGACAGGTCTAGAAGGAGGAGCACAGAGTAATGTAGAAGCAGAGCACAGGTCTAGAAGGAGGAGCACATAGTAATGTAGAAGCAGAGGACAGGTCTAGAAGGAGGAGCACAGAGTAATGTAGAAGCAGGGGACAGGTCTAGAAGGAGGAGCATAGAGTAATGTAGAAGCAGAGGACAGGCCTAGAAGGAGGAGTACAGAGTAATGTAGAAGCAGAGGACAGGGCTAGAAGGAGGAGCACAGAGTAATGTAGAAGCAAAGGACAGGTCTAGAAGGAGGAGTACAGAGTAATGTAGAAGCAGAGGACAGGTCTAGAAGGAGGAGCACAGAGTAATGTAGAAGCAGAGGACAGATCTAGAAGGAGGAGTACAGAGTAATGTAGAAGCAGAGGACAGGTCTAGAAGGAGGAGCACAGAGTAATGTAGAAGCAGAGGACAGGGCTAGAAGGAGGAGCACAGAGTAATGTAGAAGCAGAGCACAGGTCTAGAAGGAGGAGCACATAGTAATGTAGAAGCAGAGGACAGGGCTAGAAGGAGGAGCACAGAGTAATGTAGAAGCAAAGGACAGGTTTAGAAGGAGGAGTACAGAGTAATGTAGAAGCAGAGGACAGGTCTAGAAGGAGGAGCACAGAGTAATGTAGAAGCAGAGGACAGGTCTAGAAGGAGGAGCACAGTGTAATGTAGAAGCAGGGGACAGGTCTAGAAGGAGGAGCACATAGTAATGTAGAAGCAGAGGACAGGGCTAGAAGGAGGAGCACAGAGTAATGTAGAAGCAGAGGATAGGTCTAGAAGGAGGAGCACAGAGTAATGTAGAAGCAGAGCACAGGTCTAGAAGGAGGAGCACATAGTAATGTAGAAGCAGAGGACAGGTCTAGAAGGAGGAGCACAGAGTAATGTAGAAGCAGGGGACAGGTCTAGAAGGAGGAGCATAGAGTAATGTAGAAGCAGAGGACAGGCCTAGAAGGAGGAGTACAGAGTAATGTAGAAGCAGAGGACAGGTCTAGAAGGAGGAGCACAGAGTAATGTAGAAGCAGAGGACAGGTCTAGAAGGAGGAGCACAGAGTAATGTAGAAGCAGGGGACAGGTCTAGAAGGAGGAGCATAGAGTAATGTAGAAGCAGAGGACAGGCCTAGAAGGAGGAGTACAGAGTAATGTAGAAGCAGAGCACAGGTCTAGAAGGAGGAGCACATAGTAATGTAGAAGCAGAGGACAGGGCTAGAAGGAGGAGCACAGAGTAATGTAGAAGCAGAGGACAGGTCTAGAAGGAGGAGTACAGAGTAATGTAGAAGCAGAAGACAGGTCTAGAAGGAGGAGCACAGAGTAATGTAGAAGCAGAGGACAGATCTAGAAGGAGGAGTACAGAGTAATGTAGAAGCAGAGGACAGGTCTAGAAGGAGGAGCACAGAGTAATGTAGAAGCAGAGGACAGGGCTAGAAGGAGGAGCACAGAGTAATGTAGAAGCAGAGCACAGGTCTAGAAGGAGGAGCACATAGTAATGTAGAAGCAGAGGACAGGGCTAGAAGGAGGAGCACAGAGTAATGTAGAAGCAAAGGACAGGTTTAGAAGGAGGAGTACAGAGTAATGTAGAAGCAGAGGACAGGTCTAGAAGGAGGAGCACAGAGTAATGTAGAAGCAGAGGACAGGTCTAGAAGGAGGAGCACAGTGTAATGTAGAAGCAGGGGACAGGTCTAGAAGGAGGAGCACAGAGTAATGTAGAAGCAGAGGACAGGCCTAGAAGGAGGAGCACAGAGTAATGTAGAAGCAGAGCACAGGTCTAGAAGGAGGAGCACATAGTAATGTAGAAGCAGAGGACAGGGCTAGAAGGAGGAGCACAGAGTAATGTAGAAGCAGAGGACAGGTCTAGAAGGAGGAGCACAGAGTAATGTAGAAGCAGAGGACAGGTCTAGAAGGAGGAGTACAGAGTAATGTAGAAGCAGAGGACAGGTCTAGAAGGAGGAGTACAGAGTAATGTAGAAGCAGAGGACAGGTCTAGAAGGAGGAGCACAGAGTAATGTAGAAGCAGAGGACAGGTCTAGAAGGAGGAGCATAGAGTAATATAGAAGCAGAGGACAGGTCTAGAAGGAGGAGCACAGAGTAATGTAGAAGGTGGAGGACAGGTCTAGAAGGAGGAGCACAGAGTAATGTAGAAGCAGAGGACAGGCCTAGAAGGAGGAGTACAGAGTAATGTAGAAGCAGAGGACAGGTCTAGAAGGAGGAGCACAGAGTAATGTAGAAGGCAGAGGACAGGTCTAGAAGGAAGAGCATAGAGTAATGTAGAAGCAGAGGACAGGACTAGAAGGAGGAGCACAGAGTAATGTAGAAGCAGAGGACAGGTCTAGAAGGAGGAGCACAGAGTAATGTAGAAGCAGAGGACAAGTCTAGAAGGAGGAGCACAGTGTAATGTAGAAGCAGGGGACAGGTCTAGAAGGAGGAGCACAGAGTAATGTAGAAGCAGAGGACAGGGCTAGAAGGAGGAGTACAGAGTAATGTAGAAGCAGAGGACAGGTCTAGAAGGAGGAGCACAGAGTAATGTAGAAGGCGGAGGACAGGTCTAGAAGGAGGAGCACAGAGTACTATAGAAGCAGAGGATAGGTCTAGAAGGAGGAGCATAGAGTAATATAGAAGCAGAGGACAGGTCTAGAAGGAGGAGCGTAGAGTAATGTAGAAGCAGAGCACAGGTCTAGAAGGAGGAGCACATAGTAATGTAGAAGCAGAGGACAGGGCTAGAAGGAGGAGCACAGAGTAATGTAGAAGCAGAGGACAGGTCTAGAAGGAGGAGCACAGAGTAATATAGAAGCAGAGGACAGGTCTAGAAGGAGGAGTACAGAGTAATGTAGAAGCAGAGGACAGGTCTAGAAGGAGGAGCACAGAGTAATGTAGAAGCAGAGGACAGGTCTAGAAGGAGGAGGACAGAGTAATATAGAAGCAGAGGACAGGTCTAGAAGGAGGAGCACAGAGTAATGTAGAAGGTGGAGGACAGGTCTAGAAGGAGGAGCACAGAGAAATGTAGAAGCATAGGACAGGTCAAGAGGGAGGAGCACAGAGTAATGTAGAAGCAGAGGACAGGTCTAGAAGGAGGAGCACAGAGTAATGTAGAAGCAGAGCACAGGTCTAGAAGGAGGAGCACATAGTAATGTAGAAGCAGAGGACAGGTCTAGAAGGAGCAGCACAGAGTAATGTAGAAGCAGAGGACTGGTCTAGAAGGAGGAGCACAGAGTAATGTAGAAGCAGAGGACAGGTCTAGAAGGAGCAGCATAGAGTAATGTAGATGCAGGGGACAGGTCTAGAAGGAGGAGCACAGAGTAATGTAGAAGCAGAGGACAGGCCTAGAAGGAGGAGTACAGAGTAATGTAGAAGCAGAGGACAGGACTAGAAGGAGGAGCACAGAGTAATGTAGAAGGTGGTGGACAGGTCTAGAAGGAGGAGCACAGAGTAATGTAGAAGGCAGAGGACAGGTCTAGAAGGAGGAGCATAGAGTAATGTAGAAGCAGAGGACAGGACTAGAAGGAGGAGCACAGTGTAATGTAGAAGGCGGAGGACAGGTCTAGAAGGAGGAGCACAGAGTACTATAGAAGCAGAGGATAGGTCTAGAAGGAGGAGCATAGAGTAATATAGAAGCAGAGGACAGGTCTAGAAGGAGGAGCACAGAGTAATGTAGAAGGTGGAGGACAGGTCTAGAAGGAGGAGCACAGAGTAATGTAGAAGCATAGGACAGGTCTAGAGGGAGGAGCACAGAGTAATGTAGAAGCAGAGGACAGGTCTAGAAGGAGGAGCACAGAGTAATGTAGAAGCAGAGCACAGGTCTAGAAGGAGGAGCACATAGTAATGTAGAAGCAGAGGACAGGTCTAGAAGGAGCAGCACAGAGTAATGTAGAAGCAGAGGACAGGTCTAGAAGGAGCAGCACAGAGTAATGTAGAAGCAGAGGACAGGTCTAGAAGGAGGAGTACAGCGTAATGTAGAAGCAGAGGACAGGTCTAGAAGGAGAAGCACAGAGTAATGTAGAAGCAGAGGACAGGTCTAGAAGGAGCAGCATAGAGTAATGTAGATGCAGGGGACAGGTCTAGAAGGAGAAGCACAGAGTAATGTAGAAGCAGAGGACAGGCCTAGAAGGAGGAGTACAGAGTAATGTTGAAGCAGAGGACAGGTCTAGAAGGAGGAGCACAGAGTAATGTAGAAGGCAGAGGACAGGTCTAGAAGGAAGAGCATAGAGTAATGTAGAAGCAGAGGACAGGACTAGAAGGAGGAGCACAGAGTAATGTAGAAGCAGAGGACAGGTCTAGAAGGAGGAGCACAGAGTAATGTAGAAGCAGAGGACAAGTCTAGAAGGAGGAGCACAGTGTAATGTAGAAGCAGGGGACAGGTCTAGAAGGAGGAGCACAGAGTAATGTAGAAGCAGAGGACAGGGCTAGAAGGAGGAGTACAGAGTAATGTAGAAGCAGAGGACAGGTCTAGAAGGAGGAGCACAGAGTAATGTAGAAGGCGGAGGACAGGTCTAGAAGGAGGAGCACAGAGTACTATAGAAGCAGAGGATAGGTCTAGAAGGAGGAGCATAGAGTAATATAGAAGCAGAGGACAGGTCTAGAAGGAGGAGCATAGAGTAATGTAGAAGCAGAGGACAGGTCTAGAAGGAGGAGCACATAGTAATGTAGAAGCAGAGGACAGGGCTAGAAGGAGGAGCACAGAGTAATGTAGAAGCAGAGGACAGGTCTAGAAGGAGGAGCACAGAGTAATATAGAAGCAGAGGACAGGTCTAGAAGGAGGAGTACAGAGTAATGTAGATGCAGGGGACAGGTCTAGAAGGAGGAGCACAGAGTAATGTAGAAGCAGAGGACAGGCCTAGAAGGAGGAGTACAGAGTAATGTAGAAGCAGAGGACAGGACTAGAAGGAGGAGCACAGAGTAATGTAGAAGGTGGTGGACAGGTCTAGAAGGAGGAGCACAGAGTAATGTAGAAGGCAGAGGACAGGACTAGAAGGAGGAGCACAGTGTAATGTGCAGGGTGGGCCATTTATATGGATACACCTAAATAAAATGGGAATGGTTGGTGATATTAACTTCCTGTTTGTGGCACATTAGTATATGGGAGGGGGGAAACTTTTCAAGCTGGGTGTTGACCATGGTGGCCATTTTGAAGTCGGACATTTTGTATCCAACTTTAGTTTTTTCAATGGGAAGAGGGTCATGTGACACATTAAACTTATTGAGAATTTCACAAGAAAAACAATGGTGTGCTTGGTTTTAACGTTACTTTATTCTTTCATGAGTTATTTACAAGTTTCTGACCACTTATAAAATGTGTTCAAAGTGCTGGCCATTGTGTTGGATTGTCAATGCAACCCTCTTCTCCCACTCTTCACACACTGATAGCAACACCGCAGAAGAAATGCTAGCACAGGCTTCCAGTATCCGTAGTTTCAGTTGCTGCACATCTCGTATCTTCACAGCATAGACAATTGCCTTCAGATGGCCCCAAAGATAAAAGTCTAAGGAGGTCAGATCTGGAGACCTAGGGAGCCATTCAACTGGCCCACGACGACCAATCCACTTTCCAGGAAACTGTTCATCTAGGAATGCTCGGGCAGCACTTTGAACACATTTTATAAGTGGTCAGAAACTTGTAAATAACTCATGAAAGAATAAAGTAACGTTAAAACCAAGCACACCATTGTTTTTCTTGTGAGATTCTCGATAAGTTTGATGTGTCACATGACCCTATTCCCATTGAAAAAACTAACGGATACAAAATGGCCGACTTCAAAATGGCCGCCATAATCAAGACCCAGCTTGAAAAGTTTCCCCCCTCCCATATACTAATGTGCCACAAACAGGAAGTTAATATCACCAACCATTCCCATTTTATTTAGGTGTATCCATATAAATGGCCCACCCTGTAGAAGCAGAGGACTGGGCGGCCGTGGCCTCCCGCGCGTGTACGCTGGGCTGGTGATTTCCATGAACCGTGGTAAAACCATCTAGAAGGAATAGGTCATTACTGTAATAAATACAAAATTTAGATGTCTCTGAAGGTCCAGGATCTCTGAGGTAACTTCTAATATCTGTAAAGACTTAAATTAGGGGGGTATTAAGTCACATTGACCACCAGTCTGTTCCGTTGGCAGCAAATTATATAGCAGGAGGACCTGAGCAGATGGTGTCTCTCCATTCACTTGTATAGGAGTTACAGAAAGCTCCTAACATGGCCACCCAGAGGTGGAGCCGCATCTACCAGACATTTCTGGCATATCCTGGGGAGAAATGTCCGTGTTGGGAATACCCCTTTATTCCATGTGGTGACGGCTCTGAGAAGATGTTTCACTCAATGATGAATAAGTGAGGTTCTGTATGTCACACATGATGATGTCCCCTGCATGATTTCCATCTTCTCCTTTCTTCATAAAGACGTCTGCAGTACTAGATCCTCCAGTTCCTCCAGTTTTCTCATCTTGTCCTCCACAACGTTCCTTCTCCTGAGTGACCCACCAAGGATGGACGAGGACAGGAATGAGATGAGCAGAAGAATATTAGACTTCACCTTGGAGATCATCTACCTGTTGAGCGGCGAGGTAAACTCTTCTACATTATAGAACAAGTCCCACATAGGGAAGGGACAATACATAATAGGAAGTAATAGGAAGAATCCAGTGTCCTGTATAACAGCGTCCAGACCTTCCAAGTGATGTCAAGAAGCCACCAGCAGAAAAGCTGAAGATCAGCCACCAATATGGTCAGTTATGTGTCATGTCAACAATGCAGCAATAGTAATGTTGTAGAGCAATGAGAATGACTAGGAACCAGGAGGATCGGGATGACCTCTATATAGAAACATAGAAGATGACGGCAGGAGGAGAATCACATGGCCGGAGTCTGTCCTGGAGACGAGGATTTCTACCACTAGTCTGACCTACTATATAGAAACATAGAAGATGACGGCAGGAGGAGAGCACATGGTCCATCTAGTCCCCCCAATATTATTTCCTTTGTAGTTTTGGCCTCGTTCCATTTTCTCAATGTCTTTTTGTAGGTGAGGTCTCCAGTATTACAGATGTGGGGTCACTAGAGCTCTATACAGCGGGGTCACAATCTCCCTCTCTACTGAGGGGGGAATACTGTGTTCAGTTCTCTAAGTATCTCTCTCCATACACAGGAGTACACAATAGTGAAGAAGACATCGGGTGACTGTACGACTCCCATCATCCATGAGTCAGGAGGATGGAGCAGTAGTCAGAGCCCCATCACAGAGCCTCCCCCTCACTCCCGGATACATGAGAAGAAGATCTTAGAACTGATCTACAAGATGACTGAGCTGCTGACTGGAGAGGTGACACTGCTGGGAATGCTGGGAAATTCTACAGTAACAGCACTGGAGGAGTCTGGGTAATGACTGTGTCATTGTGTGTGTCAGGTTCCTATAAGGTGTCAGGATGTCACTGTCTATTTCTCCATGGAGGAGTGGGAGTATCTAGAAGGACACAAGGATCTGTACGAGGAGGTCATGATGGAGGACTACCGGCCGCGCACATCGCAAGGTGAGAAGATACAGATATTATATTTTGTATGTTTATTTTCTGAAGTGTTAATTTCATCATGTGCAGTATATACAGACATGTGATCCCTGATCTCTGATCGCACGTTCCTAGCTTTGCTGCAGTGCTGCACTAGGTTATGTTCACACGCAGACGTTTCCATATATCTGAATGTGGTTATTTCTGCAGCAGGTGCATGAATTTGTAGTAACCACATTCGGATGAGTTGAGTGCAATTTCATCATAAAGTCCTAATACCGCACATCACTGTCCGAACCGTAAAGTCATGGAATCTGCTCCCACAGGATTTGGTAATGGTAAAGTGTGGAGAGAGATAAGAAAGGGTTAAAGATCTTCCTTGTAAGACACAATACACAGGGTCACTGGTAGTAATAAGGAATGTGGATCCAGGGATCTGTCCGATTGTAAGTAAAACAGGTTGAACAATGTGTGTGCGGAGATATAATGCTTTATTTATTTTAGTCTCCGTTACATTTTATTTTAAACAATTTATTGGAATGGAGTTTCAGGGGGATTGAACTCAAGAACAAGCGGAATCCAGCAGCAGGACGCTAGAAATGTAGAAGACCTGGTCAGGGTGGTCATGGACCGTTAAACTTTACTGTTACTGTGCAGGGAGAATCTGCTGCTCATTAGACGCCGTTCTCCCTGCAGTAACACTACTGTCCGAGCTGTGCTCAGTACTTTTCCCCCTGCATGAGCACAGCTCCGCACAAGCAGTGAGAGGGTTAAAGAGCGACTTCCATTGTAGTATATTGTTGGGGTTCATGTGATTGGGAGTTGTGTAATATTACATACATATTAATTATGTGACCCCCCGCAGTTTTGTCCGGTGATATGAGCTGATTGTCGGATCTTTCAGCAGCAGGACCCATGGCGCACGGCTACTCTCTGGACCAGCCTCCTATTTGAGAAGATTTGCTCAGTTAGAACAATCCATTTAATGTGGATGTGTCAGGTCTCTTATGTTCCCCTATCAGAGAGCAGCATAGGATCGGGGGGTAGACGCTGAGATCTGGGATATAACGTTTTCTATTACATCATTTAGTATTTTCATGTAAAGAACGGTATAAGTACTGCCAGGACTCCTAGAGAACGACTGTGAGTCCTGCTTCCCCCGCCCACACACAATGATTTCCCTTTGTCATCCTGCTCATAAAATCGGAGAGTTTGTCAGACATTCCTGATGGAGCCGATGCCTGAGCTCCAAACAGACGTTCCTTACTTTACCTCCTGCCTGTGCTGAACATGTAAGGAGCGATGCTGGAAGGGGTTAATATCGGCCCCCTGTCATTTGCGGTATGAGCTTCTAACCTTGTGTAAGGAGACCAGACTCCCTTAAGATTCTGTTCTGATTTATCTGTATTCTGTTAGGAAGCGTCTGTGTCTTTAAGATCGCCATGGCTACTGATGTAGCTTCTGGGGGGTTCTGTTTCCTTCCTGAGCCTGTCCCACTTCTGTCTTCTTCCTGTCAGGTGTGGGGGGGGGGGGGTATTTATACCTGGCCTCCTCCCGCTTTCTTTGCTTGTGAATTTTATCCTTTCTTAGGTGTTGTGATGAAGCTCTCACTTACCCTGTGCCCTGGACTTCTTGGAAACTGACCTCGGCGTGTCTCTCGTTAACCCCTTGTTTACCAGTTTTGATTATCTGCTCCCGGCTGGTTGTGACCTCTGCTGTACCTGATTTCCACTAGCTCTGTTTTGGACTTTTTGTTTACCCTCTGGCTGTCTGGTTACCTCTTCAGGTGTAGCCAGCATTGCACCCCTTATACAACACTAAACTCTGTTAGAACAACCTGGGTTCTGTGCCTTAAAAACCATCCCGCCTTGCGGTGGGCTCTGGCGAATACCTCAGAGTAGCCTTAGATTCTTTCGATCAGAGTTGTGACGGATTTGAGGTTGGGGTTTTATTTGCACGCTTACTCCCGACGGTCTCCAGCAGACTTTTGTGAATTGCTTAACCAGTGATTCTATAACATATTCAGGACGTGCAGCTGATTTTTTACCATAATTAATAACATAGAAATACATTGATATCTAAACAGTAGAGGTTCACACCTTCTAAGAAACCTTGATCAACCAATAATATCTAAGGGAACCTGTCAGTAGGTTTGGAGCCACTAAACCACCAGCATACCGATATACAGCCGGGGTCTAGTGTTCAATACCTGCCTACCTCATAAACAGATGTTAGGGAATAGTTAGTAAAGTAAATTACAACTTACCGAAAGGAGCTCGGGAGCGACATCAGGCGCATATGAAGCAGAGGACAGTTCACTGCGCATGCACAGTAAAGTGAGGTGTAGTGTCCTCGGCTTCATATGTGCATGCACCCGATGCTGCTGGACTTCTTCCCGTAAGTTGTCATTTACTTTACTAACCATTCTCTAAATGTCCTTTTTTTGAGGTAGGCAGGTTTAGAGAGCTAAACTCCGGCTTCATGACGGCATACTGGTGGTTTACTGGCTTTAAACCTACTAACCGGTTCCTTTTAAATGCTTTTTATAGTTAATTTACTTTCTCAATGCAAAATTAAGCAACTTTCTAAATAGTCTTTATTACAATTTCCTGCAATTTGGCTGCTATGGACTATGCAAAACCCCTGTGGACAGTTGGTCTCCTGCAAATTCTAACTCAAATCCGTCAGTGCACTGCTCATAATGGCTGACTCAACTTCTCTTCCCCCTCCCTTCTCTCAGTGTTAGAGATGGCAGCGGAGGGTTGCACAGACAAGATCACACAAGCTGTTAGTATCATAGTGAAGATAGGAAGGAGAGCACGCAGGCTAGCAAGATGATTTCTCTATACTCTGACCTGCTATGTACACACACACACACACACACACACACACACACACACACACACACACACGGCTATCTCTAACACTAAAAAATGAAAGGAGGAGGGAGAGCGGTTGAGTCAGCCGCCAGCAGCAGTGGAGTGACTGATTTGAGATACAATTTGCAGGAGACCAGCTGTCTACAGGAGTTACACAGGCTCTACAGCAGCCAAGTGGTAGGACGTTTTTTGTTAAAGGGGGTGGGGTAATAACGGGATTCACTGGTTAGTGGCACCCACTATTACTACCGCCTTTATAAACAGGGTCACTAGGATTATGCCTAGTTCCCCTAACTTTTCCTTATACGAACGTCGATCTAATTGCTTTAGCGGCTACTCAAGGGAATAAGACCGTATAGTAAATAAAGGTAATATTTATTAACATACAGTAATCACTCTCATATGTATAATACAGTAACTAATCACAGTACAGTATAAACACGGTATCAAGATATTATACCGCCACCCACTTACCTAAACATACACAGAATACAGTTACGTTACAACACAATACACATAAGTTACTTGTGATTCTCACACGCTCTCTATCTCTATCCCACTCCCTCCTAATATAACTTTCCCTATACACTAAGGGTTAATACGGGATAAGGAGGAACAAGGGGAATGGGTTACTGTGTAAAACAGACAGCAAGGGTTAACTCGGGGACTCTGGGACAGCAAGGGTTAACTCGGGGACAGTAGGACAGCGAGGGTTAACTCAGGGACTCTGGGACAGCAAGGGTTAACTCAGGGACTCTGGGATAGCAAGGGTTAACTCAGGGACTCTGGGACAGCAAGGGTTAACTCAGGGACTCTGGTACAGCAAGGGTTAACTCAGGGACTCTGGGACAGCGAGGGTTAACTCAGGGACTCTGGGACAGCAAGGGTTGACTCAGGGAAGCAAGGGTTAACTTAGGGAGAGCAAGGGGTTAACTTACTCAGGGAGAGCAAGAGGTTAACTCAGGGAAGCAAGGGTTAACTCTGGGACAGTAGGGACTCAGGGAGAGCAAGGGGTTAACTCAGGGAAGCAAGGGTTAACTCAGGGACAGTACTCAGGGAGATCAAGGGGTTAACTCAGGGAAGCAAGGGTTACAGCAGGAGGAGACAGGGAGAGACAGGGTTAAGTGTAGCTGCTGCTACACTTGTTCGAGGTCTTTAGAGGAGAGAGGTGGTGTGTGAGGCAGGCAGGCAGCTCTCAGCTGATCGTTTTCAGCTCGGCTTCTGAGCGTACAGATGCAGGGCTATTTAACCCTGTCGGTACGCTCGCAGCGGGGAGTGTGGCGCTTGCCCCAGGCTAGCATGGGTCGGCATGGTGATAA
This sequence comes from Rhinoderma darwinii, assembly GCF_050947455.1. NCBI lineage: Eukaryota > Metazoa > Chordata > Amphibia > Anura > Rhinodermatidae > Rhinoderma > Rhinoderma darwinii. Next base: position 169,161 of record NW_027463790.1, read on the forward strand.
TGTATCACCAGCCGACTCATGAGAGCCCGCACGAGACAGTCCGTGCGCGCGGGAGACTTGAAATGGAGACAGGGGATAACTATCCCTTGTCTCCATGGTTTCCTAACAAAGCAGGGACATGCTAATTGTCCTGCTCTGCTTCCAACCGTATTCATGACCAGGGCTGTTGTTGTTACAGCCCTGGCTCATGATACATTATATGTACTATACATACACATACACTGCATACATACATATATATATACACATATATATATATATATATATATATATAGACACTTCCCTTTACATTATATGTACTATACATACACATACACTGTATACATACATACTATATATATATATATACACACACATATACATATATATGGACACTTCCCTTTACATTATATGTACTATACATACACATACACTGTATATATACATACTATATATATATATATATATATATATATACATATATATGGACACTTCCCTTTACATTTTTAATGACATTTTAATTTAGTAAGTTGCTTAATTTGACATTTAGGAAGCAAATGAGCAATAAAAAGAATTCAGTTCAGAGGTGTACATAGCCTGTAAGTAGTACAATATTAAATGACATCCGCTCATGATTAAAAGCCGGTAGATCATATGATCCTACATTACTTTTTATTTTCAGTGTCTGAAACTAAAGATAACAAGAAGTTGTGGCCCCTTAGCCTCAGTGCGTTAGAGCCAAACACGGATATTATCCAACAAAATCTCCGCCCAAAATTAAATGTGTTCAGAAAGCAAAATATTCAAATCCAAAAATCCAATAATAATTCTGAAGTTAATTTAATTATTCAAAATGTAGCAAGTGGCCATTCCATAGTGAAGTTCTCCTACATTTCCCTCCTCTCCTGATTCTATCACTCTTAGTAAGAAAGGTTTAGTAAACAATAAGGAGAAATTCTTCTCTTCTACTAACATTATTGTGTTATCTGCAGTATACATTGCCACCGTATTATTCATAGTTGTTACACATCTGTTACTGGCCCATAGGATTATTTTAATATCTTTCTATATAAGAAATCTTATGGCCATACCTTGAACCATTACCTGAGGCGTCTCACTGAACCATCTGTTTGGCCTTCATCGGGCTGATATACGTCAATATACAGCAATAAAACTGTATAGAATAGCGTAGTACACTACACTAATCCATCCTGCGGAGTCCAGTAAAAAACATATACCCTAAACATCATTATTTTTTTTACAATGGGGGCCTATAGCTGGCAGATGGCACTATATGGCATCCGTCACAGGACTCCGTTAAACGGATAAGATGAGAAGCTCCAATGATGTAACTGAACAGTTATCACTGGAGCTTCCCTGGGCGAACTCAATCCTTGCAATACGGTGATTCTCCGCCTCGGAGGATGGGAGGAGGCTTGACCTGATCTTGCTCCTTGAATAACATTCTCTAGAACAGAGACAATAGAGCCTGCAGTGTGCACGGTGGATGTGACCCCCTTCTCCTCGCCACACCAGCACAGCAGTATATATCGTGCCCCCGGCTCATGCTTAGTCATGTCCACCTTGCGGTGCTCGTGCCACAGACAAGAACACTCCCCCCGCTTCCGGCCCTCATAGCTGGGCACAATACATACTCCCCGAATGAGGCGGCTGCAAGAGGGGAACAAACTACAGTACATACAGCATGACAGGCGTTGTTTCTATGAACTATACATAGTATATGGGGAACAAGGAGGAGTATGGAAGAGGTGAAGGCGAGGTGGGGTGATCACTGTTTACCTCTATTACACTGACTGCATCTTCCGCATGGGAGTGGTAAAGATCACCCTTGTACCCCTATACCGTGTATTGTTCAGTGAAGCACTGCCTGCAAGGGGAAAAGAACTGTATCGAAAACGTGTCTCATTGTAGGTCTATACAGTGAGATACGTTGCAGCTTTCCGTGGAAGGTATACGTCGGGAGTTCTACTGACGTGTAACTCCGACAGGAGGCTCAAAACTGGGTTTGGACAGAGCCTAAGATATACACCCATCAGCCATAACATTAAAACCTCCTTCCTAATATTGTGTATGTCCCCTTCGTGCCAACAAAACACTCTGAAGGTTCCTGTTGTATCTGGCACCAAGACGTTAGCAGCAGATCCTTTAAGTCCTGTAAGTTGTGAGGTGGGGCCTCCATGGATCGGACTTGTTTTTCCAGCGTGTCCTACAGATGATCGATCGGATTAAGATCTGGGGAATTTGGAGTTGAAGTGAACACTTTGAGCCCTGAACACTTTGAAGTCATTGAACTCTTTGTCATGTCCCTCAAACCGTTCCTGAATAATGTTTGCAGTGTGGCAGGGCACATTATCCTGCTAAAAGAGGCCACTGACATTTGACAATACTGCTGCCATGAAGGGGTTACTTGATATACGACCATGTTTAGGTAGGTGGTATGTTTCAAAATAAGATCTACGTGAATGCCAGGATCCAAGTTTTACCAGCAGAACATTGCCCAAAGCATCTCCCTTCCTCAGCCGCCAGCCACTCTGCAATTATTTCTATAGTAGTTCTTCCCATCCCTACCCCAGGAAAGCGACGCACATGCACCCGGCCGTTCGTTTGATGTAAAAGTTAACTTTATTAATCAGATCGTGCAACTTTCTTCCATTGCTTTATGGCCCATTTCTGATGCCCATTGTAGAAGCTTTTGTCAGAGGACAGGTATCAGCACTAGGACTAGTCCGCAGTGATACAGCCCTAAATGCAGAGAGCTGAAATGCTCTGTGTTCCAGTTTATCGAGGGCTAGATAGCACCAGGTCCTCAGGTGGGTGCATACGTAGGGGACCAACCCAGTAAGGTATGAAGAAGATACAATGTACACCAACGGGAGTAATTTTCAAGGTAGATATTTATTATTTTGCCAGTAACGTTTCAGTCATATCCTTGACCTTCCTCAGGCTATGTAGTATGCGGGTTCCTGCAAAATGGCGCTTGTGTAGACGCGGCTGTCCACAATGAGAGGTGCTCTGTGTGTTCCGACACCTTTCAGTCATAGCCAGCATTATGTTTTTGAACAGTTTGTTCTGCAGTAGTTCTCCTGTGGGATCGGACCAGACGGCCAGGCCTTTGTTCCCCACGCACATCAATGACCCTTTCACCAGTTGTCCTTCCTTGGACCAATTTTGATACGTACTAGGCACTGCATACTAGGAACACCCCAGAAGACCTTCCATTTTGGAGATGCTGATTCTGACCCAGTCGTCTAGCCATCACAATTGTCAAAGTCGCTCAGATTCTTTTGCCTGCCCATGTTTCCAACACATCAACTTTAAAAACTGTTCATTTGCTGCCAAATATCTCCTCCCTTGCCAGGCGCCATTGTCAATGTTCTTCACGTCACCTGTCAGTGGTTTTCATGTTATGGCTGATTATTGTATATATTGAGGACAGTGGGGGTCGTCTTCATTTAAAAATAAATATATATTGATAATAGGTCCATGAGTCTTGCTACAGAGGAGGATGGGGGTGTTCCCTCTCTATAGAGCTTCTGTTTCCTGTCCAGGAGGGAGGCCGTCTCTCTAATGGTGCGGTCATGGGCTCACTGAAAACCGATGAACTAAATGTAATCATATATTTTTATTTTCTCATTCTTCATAACAGCACCAGGTAAAAGGAGACTTGGTGTTATAAAACCGTAGAGCTTCCTCCAACACCTCAGTGGTTTCCCGTCCCTTGTGGAGAGAAAACTTGGAGTAGTTGTTTTCCTTAATACAGGTACTTTGCGTGACTAATAAAAGACGATGGTCTTCACGGTGGGTTCCCTCTCTTGAAATGTAGAATTCCCTAATAAGCAGAGGTGTCATTGTTCCGGGGCGTACCAGGGCACTTTTTTTTGGTTGGCAGGGAGCTCTTAATAAATGTCTTCTGCGCGCGACCACTTTAAACTGTATCCGCAAATCTCAGGACGCGACTTTTAGACTTTGATTAGATAAACATGGAAATGCCGGTGTAGAGAGAAGTGTGTGATATATAGACAGATATACAGTAGTCAGGTATTCAGTCACTGTGTGTTTCCTACAGATGGATCCAGTAGGAGAAATCCACCAGAGAGATGTCCCAGTCCTCTGTATTCCCAGGACTGTCCAGAGGAAAATCACAATGTCCCAGAGAATCATCAGGTAGATGAAGCTGAGCCCTATACCACATTTATATAGGGGGGTGTGGAGCAGTTTGGTCCTGCGGTCATAGATGGGGTCATAGATTTTGGTGGTTTCTTATGTTGATCTGTTAGATTATTCGCACTCTCTGTTGTATTATACTGAATTATTACATATGTGACATCAGGAGGAAGATCTGACTAATAATAAAGCGGAGGATGAAGAAGAGCGGGTGAGGGGCGATCACCCGTGTAAGAGTGAAGTGGAGGAGGAAATTCCAGGAGGTGTTACCACAGGTCAGTAATAATGAATTTAGAAAGTGAATTGGGAGGTTTGGTAAGGTGGGGTTCCTCCTTAGTTCTACTTTACAGTAACACGTCAGACAATGTGTTATACATAGTGCCGGACCTGAGGGAGCTGTGACTGCACATAGAAGTTCTCTACAAGGTGATCTATGACTCCGGTCATGCACTAGGCTTAGTGTCAGATTTTGGGGGGCACCAGGAGCCTGTAAAAATGACAATAACTCAATACATTAGTATGTCTGACGATCGCTGGTTCAAAGCCCGTGCAGGGACTAATAAAAAGTGTTAAAAATAGTTAAAAACATTTTTTAGTGGTGTACAAAAAATAAAAAAAAACCTTTTCCCAAATTTCCTTTTAAAGTATTGTAAAAAAATAAACAAAATTGGTATCATCGCCTCCGTAAAAAGTCTGAATTATTACAATATAACATTATTTAAATCGCATGGTGAACACCGTAAAAAAATGAAACCGCCAGAATCGCTATTTTTTTGGTCACTTTAGCACTAAAAAGTAATGTAACAAAAAGTCGTATGTACCAACAAAAACTACAGCTCGCCCCACAAAAATAAGCCTCTACTCTGCTCAATCAACAAAACAAAAAAATTAAAATAACCGGCAGGATAAACGTAGCGTGATTTATACAGAACAGTGAACGCCACATTTAAAGAAAATTGCCCTTTTTTGATCAGTTTGCCTAAAACAAATGGAATAAAAAGTGTTTAAATAGTTGCTGTACCCCAAAATGGTACTAATAAAAAGCCCTCAAACCACTACGTCTATGAAAAATAAAAAAGATATGGCTCCCATTAGTCGAGGATGAAAAAATATGCAGATGAGCCGGTCCGAGGGGAACTTTCCTTCTGTTTCAGGAGGAGATTATCAGGGCTCTAATATTTGGGAACCAGGAAGAGAAGGGCCCAAACATATCTGCTGGAAATGAGGGGGCCCGGATTATACCAGGACAACACTTTCCCAGCAAAATACCCCAAACTACAAAGGTGCAGAGTGTGGACCAAAAGGGGATAGGAAAGCACAGCATTTATCAGTGTGACACCGGCCTGTGCATAAAGGATTCATCACAGCGTAACCCACATCTATGGAGAATTGTATTATTTACCCCATTATTATACACATTTGCACTGGACTTTCTTTACAGCCTGTGGACTGTTCTTATTGAACTGTAATAAGTGGCTTATGCGTGAGGTGGCCAGCGGCCTGTTTAGGCTACATGGCCAGCTCACTTATTATATGAGGGGAGAGGTTGTGATGGTGCATTATGTGTGTTTTATTGTGAGTCCTCAGCAGACAGGAATGACTCTGTAATCAGGTACCACAGGTCGTGTCTCCAGCCTATGGACAATCAGACGATTTAGAGGTACAGTCCACGAGACATCAAGAGTTCTCATTGTCCAGTCCCCACAGGGGGTCATCAGGAGGCACCACCATTACTCAGCTAGAGTGCAGACCAGCAAATCAAGCAGATCCAATTATCTTCCCCATTGTGTTCTCATCCTGGCTGTGGCAGACAATAGTCGGGCAATACACATAATAGTGCTAAAGACACAACTCACTTACAGACAGTAGAAATACAAACTAAAGTCATTATAATGATAGTGACTAGAAACTGGCAAGATGTTCCTCCCCTGACTGGTATATAAGGGCTTATCCTGGGGAGGATGGAGATCTTCTGTAATGTGTATTCAGAATCCTGACCACTTCTCTGTGATTTACAGCAAAGCAGGCGTAGTCTCTCGAGATTACGCTGTAAACTGCCATTTACAGCGAGATCTCGCTGTGCTGTAAATTGCAGAGAAGTGACAGGATTCTGAATACACATCCCGTCCTGGCTGGAGGTAATGTATATTCATTGTCATGACACTGCAGTAATGTTATAGTGTTTTTATGTGGCTGCACATAGCGATATAGCTATATCGCTATGTGCAGTGTAAATGAATGGAGAAAAGTGTATGACGCTGATTGGTCACTGATTGGTCAGCGTCATACACTTCTCTCCACAACGCCCACTTGGCCATATAGTAAAACACGCCCAGTTGTCCATTGAGAAACTCATTAGCATAAAGCTAATATAGGTCATAACGGCGTCAAAAATTATCGTTTTTCTAAATAAAAAACACTGCTGTAATCTACATTACAGCGCCAATCACATTATGTACAAGATAGACCACTTATAATGTGGTGACAGAGCCTCTTTAAATATATCACTTATTTTAAGCCCTATATGTTCTGAGAAAAACAAGACCAAATACTTATAGGTTGGCAGAGAAATAGAACAACAATTCGCTATTAAATTGTCACATGACTAAAACTTGAATGAGGCCACTTCATTTCATTAGATTCACATTATCAGTACTTGACAGAACACTATTTCCCCTTAGAACAGCCTGAATTCTTAGTGGAATGATATTACTGTGTACTGGAAACCTTTATTCCAGATTCCGATTGATAACTTCACTCTGCCTATTCCACTACATCCCACAGATGTCCTATAAAATTGAGATCCGGTGACTGTTCAGCCATTAGGATATGCAGACCTCATTATCATGTCCATGAATTCATCCTGTGATTTGTCTAATGACACATTATCTTGTTAAATGTAGACTGTAGCGCTAAGATTAGACTGTCTGTAACAATATTAAGTTAAGATTGTGTAGGCCTCATTAGTATTTAAACAGCCAAATGTGTTAGCAGAGAACAGGCTTCATTGCCAGACAAGGTTCTGCTTTTCAAAAAAAAATTTTTTTATTAAGTCAAGCTTTATGTAATAAATTAATAGTGGAGGACTGAGTGTAGACCAGAATCCTGGACTGTCATGGATTTATTTTAAAGTGAAATACAAAGCGTTATAAGGCTGGAATGGAGTCAAAAGTCAAGGCTTAAACTTCTTCCTGCTTGATCCATTTCTGACTTTGGCTCAAAACACTGCATGTGTGTTTCCAGCCTAATACGAATGTTATAAATTTGTCAACTTTTCTATTGTGAAACAAAATCAAATTTTTTTTTTAATCCTAACAGAAAATCCGAGTAAAATCTCTGAGGGAAACTTCACGTTATTGCTAAATTATAAAGTAGAAGATGAAGATATCATGCAGCAGTCTTCAGGAGAAAACCTCATTACCCTTAATGTACATCCAGGACTTCACAGTAAAGACCTATCATATAATTTCACCAATCATGAGGAACCTTCTCCTGACCAATCACAGATTGTTACCACAAGTACAGCTCAGAAAGGGGGTAAAAGGTTTCAATGTGGTAAACAGGTCACAAAAATCTCAGGTCTTTCAACAAACAGAAGAATTCACAGAGGTCAGAAGCCGTATTCATGTCCAGAATGTGGGAAATGTTTTACAGATATATCACATCTTGTTACACATGAGAGAATTCACACAGGAGAGAAGCCATATTCATGTCCAGAATGTGGGAAACGTTTTATAGATAAATCACATCTTGTTACACATGAGAGAATTCACACAGGAGAGAAGCCGTATTCATGTCCAGAATGTGGGAAATGTTTTATAGATAAATCACATCTTGTTACACATGAGAGAATTCACACAGGAGAGAAGCCATATTCATGTTCAGAATGTGGGAAATGTTTTACACAAAAATCGCATCTTGTTGCACATGAGAGAATTCACACAGGAGAGAAGCCGTATTCATGTTCAGAATGTGGGAAATGTTTTACAGATAAATCAAGTCTTGTTAAACATGAGAGAATTCACACAGGGGAGAAGCCATATTCATGTTCAGAATGTGGGAAATGTTTTACAGATAAATCAAGTCTTGTTAAACATGAGAGAATTCACACAGGGGAGAAGCCATATTCATGTTCAGAATGTGGGAAATGTTTTACAGATAAATCAAGTCTTGTTACACATAAGAGAATTCACAGAGGTGAGAAGCCGTATTCATGTTCAGAATGTGGGAAATGTTTTACAGTTAAATCAAGTCTTGTTAAACACGAGAGAAGTCACACAGCAGAGAAATTATATTCATGTTCAGAATGTGGTAAATGTTTTACTACTAAAGGCAAACTTAGGGCTCATCAGAGAAACCACACAGGGGAGAAGCCATTTTGATGTTCTATATGTGAAAGATGTTTTTCAAAGAAATTTACATTTTGGAACTCCGCAGAGAATTCACATAAAGTAGAAACCATAATCTCGTTTAGAATGTGGGAAATGCTGTAAGGGCAAAAAAAAAACACTTTTTAAACACATCAGATTATTCACAGACTTTAACCCCTTAGTGACCAGCCTATTTTAGGCCTTAATGACCAAGCTATTTATTAAGTTTTTCCATCGTCTCATTCAAAGAGCTATAACTTTTTTATTTTTGTCGACATAGCTGTATAAGGTCTTGTTTTTTGCGCGACAAGTTGTATTTTGTGACAGCACCATTTTGGGGTACATGGAATTTATTGATTGATTAACTTTTATAAAAAAAAATGTTTGGGGGGAATAGAAAAAAACAGCAATTTTGCCACACTTTTTTGCGTCCTAAATTTACGCTGTTTACCGTGTGGTATAAATAACACAATAACTTTCTATATTTTGTATGTTTAACTACTTTTACCCAGTAAAAACACTTTTTGAAAAAAAATTATTTGTTTTTGCGTCCCCATATTTGAGGAGCCATATCTTTTTTTTATTTTTCCACCGATGCAGTAGTATGAGAGCTTTTTTTGCGGGACAACTTGTCGTTTTTATTGGTACCATTTTGGAGTACATGCGACTTTTTGATCACTTTTTATCACATTTTTTTAAAGGCAAGATTCACAGAAAACTTTTTTTTTTTTTTTTTGATTTTTTTTTTACGGCGCTCACTGAGCGGGTTAAATAATGTAATAACTTTATAGTTGGGGTCGTAACGGACGCGGCAATACCAAATATGTGTAACTTTTTTACTTTTTTTTTATAATAAAGCATTTTGTTAGGGCAAAAAGTGGGTTTTTAATTTTTCATGTATTTTTTTTTTTTATTAACTTTATTAAACTTTTTTTCTTTTTACTAGTCCCACCAGGGGACTTAACTAAGCGATCCTCCGATCGTTTTTATAATACACTGTAATACTTCTGTATTGTTGGTATTAGTGCCTGTCCGTGTAAAACGGACAGGCATCTGCTAGGCCATGCCTCTGGCATGACCTAGCAGGTATACTCTACATGCAGACCCGGGGGCCTTTATTAGGACCCACCGGCTGCCATAGAACACCGGCACTCTGCCATCATGCGCAGGGTGCCAGTGTATTGAGAGAGGGAGTGACGTATCTGAGGGGTTAAACTGATATCTATCTCACCCGTGAGATCAGGGATCATGAAAAGGCGTATTCATGGTCACTAATGGGTTAAACAGCCAATAAGTGTTTATTTTTTTAGGTGGAATTAGTCTGGATCTGCCAAACACTCAAATTATATTTACCTGAGAGCAACTGTGACCGGGATCTATGAAGAAAACATATTGTGGACATAAGGAAGAAAAGAAGAGCCTGGTTTACTTACAAAGCAGAGAAGCCAAATAGTCAATATGAACCTCACGTCTTATTACTGTATTCATAAATTCCCCCGCACTGCAGGAGAATCCAGACTGACCCTAAGGACAATGTAAACTTATTGTTTTTAACATATGGACATTTTATATTTGACTTTCATTAAAACAGTATAAAAAGATGAAGGTGATGGAATTGAAGAAAAATAAACACTTAACAAAGTAACTTTCTAATTGAATAAAATAAATATTCACAGATTTATTTTCATGAAAGGAAATGTCATAAGTGTATTTATCACTGAATTAGAATCAAGGTTGGTGCCCAAAATCACGCCCAGATCTGGTGGCGAATGGCCAGTTTTTCTTGTAATACCCCAATATTTACCGGCTAAATCGTGTGTCCATTTGTCATCTATGTGGTTGTGGTTGACGTTCCATCTGTTCTTACCCTCGGGATAGATTCACTTGCGGCAGATTTGTAGCATAAATTTCAGAAACTGTAAATAGTTCCATACATCTGAGTGGAGTTGTTTCTGCAGCATGCACATGGATTCTGAAATCACCATTCAGATGAGTGGAACAGCCGCAGACCTTTCTGACACAAAACTGCTATTTGTGAACTGGAATCACACATGCAATTTAGCTAAAAAAAAAAAGCTCATGAAAAACTGCACCTCAAAGCCAGAAGTGGATCCAGCCGGAAAGAAAAGTGTAAGTCCTTCATTTATATTTCCCAATACTTTTCAATACGCTCTTAGATTTGCCTAAAAAAAACTGCATGTGTGATTCCAGAATTAGACAGGATCCAGGAGGAACGTGTCTCATTTTAAACCCCTGACGTTTGGTTTCCCTCTGTTAGTGAAATGTGCGGTATCACCATGCCGAGAACCAGAGCGCTCTCAGGCCTTCAGAAAGGTTATGGATGTCTATGATTCAGGAAAGGGCAGTTGTCTAAAATCTCCACATGTAGATGGTTTTCTGGACAGTGGAATGATTAACATCTAATAGTTTGACCATTTTCCCTTTGGAAAATGGAAATACCAGTAGACCCGCCACGGAATGGCCAAAAATAAATAAATAAATGGAGGATTCTTGAATGGCCAAGTGAAAGTCTAGTTCTAATTACCATCGAGATGCTGTGGGGAGATGTAAAACTGGTTGTGCATGCTCCACATGAAAGAGTAGGAAACGTAATCTCCCCTATAAGAGACTAGTAGACCGTAAAGCCCCAGTCACATTTGCAAATTTTATACAGTATTTTGCATCACTATTTATAAGACAAAACTAGGAGTATGTCCAAGACATGGCAGACATGCAGATTTTTCCATTGTACTTTTCTCTGTTTATGTTCCGCTCCCAGTTTTGGCTTACAGATACTGATGCAAAATACTGACCAAAATATACAAGTGTAAATGAGGCCTTAAAAAAGAAACGCCTGCTGGAGGTTGTTTTTGCCAAAGGGGCAGAACCAGGTATTTGAGCCGTACAAGGAAGTGGCATATCTGGGAGGTGGGTTTTTTTTTTCTTAAAAAGTTATTGCAAATTCAATTTATGAATTTTTCTTTCATATTTTTATACTGTATGAATGAAGATTAAATATTAATACACATGTCAACAGATGTAAAGAAAAAAAGATTACATAGGGTCTCTTTACGTGACTGTAGTAGGAGACTTAGACACTGCAGGGTCCATACATGTGTAGTTTTGAAGGGTAAGATAATGATTGTGAGTAAGAATAAAACGACATTAGGGTTTCACCTTACACATGAAAAAACTTTATAGTTCTGTTACAATCCACCGATCAGGGTTTACATGAACTACCGCTCCTGTCCTGACACAGCCGCGCAATGATCTCCCATCATCTTACACTAAACCTTATGTGTAACGTTGTGTTGTTAGAATTTTATTTTGTAATAAAGTGCTTGTTTCTCACAATGTTTTTTGTTATTTTCGGTGTTCGTTGAATTGGGTTTTATCAATGTACCTAAAAGTGGTTATCTGTCTGTTTACAAGGCAATGATGTCACATCACATTGTAAGGATTGGCTGCCTTGGAGACAAGACAAAGTGTCATGACACCTTATAAACATAGAGAAGCGGGAACCTGCAATGTGAGAATGCTGCAGAATAAAGTATTCCCAACACAGGATATGCCATAAATGTCTGGTAGATGCAGGTCTCATCTCGGGGACCCTGCACATATGTAAAAAACAGGGTTCCCCTGACCTGCATGATGAGTAGGCTGCTGCATCATGGCGGAGAATGAATCGAGAGTTGGGCATACACTAGATCCATTTTCCTAAAAAAAAAAGTCTTGGTTTAAGGCCTCAGATCTAGATTTTTCCGGCTTAGGATGTCCACAACCATGTTTTCTGATCCTTTTAGAGGGAATGATGAGAGGGACAGATTTTCTTTGGCCCAGATAACATAAATAGTATTGTCAGACAGAATCTTGACATGGTGATGTCTTGATTGTAGAAAGGTCAATTTTGCGGTTTTCCAGACCGCTCTCAATTCCTGGTAATTTGAAGATCTTAACCATTTGTCCTGAGGCCAAGTTCCCTGTAGACATTTGTAAATAAGACCCAAAGGTTGTTTCATATTTGCTCAGGAATGTAGAGATTATGTTAAGATTCTTCTGACTAAAGCCATGAACAAAAATAAATAGAAAATCCACACTGTAAATGTGAAGAGAGTTGTCCAAAGATAACGTGAAGTCATAAAGGATTGGAGGAATTGCTGAAATCTTCTCATCCAGTTCCATGGGAAAAATAAAAAAAAAGTAATAAGGTAAAAAAAATTAACAGAACGGCGCTACATAGGAGGAGTACATTCAACACATTCACCTTGTGTAGCCTATTACATAGTTACAACGGTTGAAAACAGACACCTGTCCATCAAGTTAAACCAAAGGATGGGAAAAGGGAAGAGATGAAACAAAAATTCTACACATTCACATAGGAGCTGATATTTTTTTCATTCTAGGAAATGATCTAAGCCTTTTTTAATTGATTAGACTCTAATCAGTCATCCAGATTGTTGTAATATATTTTTACCTACAAACTAAAAATACTAAAACCGACAGGTCTGAACGAATTCAATAAAACCATCTACAAACTAAAAATACTAAAACCAACAGGTCTGAATGAATTCAACAAGACCACTATATAATATGTTTTGTCGGATCCATATATAGTGGATATAGATATACGATGTGATAATTTTTAATGCCATTTTTATCTTCTGCACTAATCTGTTTTATGTTCAGATATCTATCTATTCATTTATTTATTTATATATCTTTCAATTAGCGCATATATGCATTTACATTCTTTTGGATGGTCTTATCTCGTGTTTCCAAGATAGGGGTGTGTATATATATATTTTTCATGTCTTTTAGATATATCCTTTTAAATAGAATTGTTTTAATATTTTCTAACGTGATTTTTTTATTATATTTTTAATGTTAATGAATTCTGTGTTAGTTTGGCGGATATATTATCAATGTATATATATATATATATATATATATATATATATATATATATATATATATATATATATATATATATGTACAAGTCTTTATGGGTTTATGGGTTTATTCCGATTATAATACTAATCTCCATAAATTGTGGGACGTTCAACATTCATCCAGACGATCCTTAAGTTTAGATTTCTCCTGTTACCATTCCCCTCTTGCTAGTACTAATATAGATTTTAAAGGAAAATATGAGGGTTAGAAGAGTTAGTTAGAAACATATATATAAATTGTTACACACACATGATATATATATATATATTATGGCAGTAATTTGTTCATTCTTGTCTTTGTCAAATCAATTTGTTTCCACAATAAATAAAAGTCTTTGATGTCATTAAGTGATTCCTTTTCACATATGAAGCATTTGGGTTTGATAAGAGTAATCATGATCATTACTGGGTTATCGTCTCGTTCAGGGGGAGGTCTTTTGTGCGTACTGCTACAGTTTGACTCTAATATTTTCCTAAAAACAACAAGTAGAACCTTAAACCAATTGAGTGGGTTCAGCTAAGATAACCATTCCGGAAAATGCAATTCGGATTGAGCGTTACCTTTGCGATATCGTTCCTTTAGCTCCTGAGCCTGTTTAATATCATAAGCAACTTGCATCATTCCAGTAGGATTGATATAGTGACAAGATGCTGGTCCTACTATTTCACAAAGTCCTCCTTGTTATGCAGTTAGATAATCCAATACCATAGTGTGTTGATTAGTAACTACTATTAATTGTTTAGTATATGCAGAAGTAACACTTATAGCATGAAAAAGATAGTCAGTAATATAATCGAATACATCTGCTAAGGCTTCCATACGTTGGCCATTTTGAGTAGTTCTGAGCAAAGAAGTGACTGGACTACCAACGATAGGCAGAGCCATCATTAACTCTTCCTTCCAACCTATGTGTAATAATGGTTCTGTATGCTGTACCTTAAGACTACGTTTACTTAACATATGTTGAGGAATATTCTGATACAAGAATTGATCAGACTTGCACGTCCAGGTGGCAGGTTCTATTCTTGCTAGGGAACATGTTCCCCCAGTCCCCTCAGGAAGCCATCTGTAAGCATTATTTCCACAGATTAAATAGATTCCTTTCGGGAGTTGAAATTGTCGTTTGACAACTAGTGCATTAACAATAGATGCCATAAGAGTCGTGTTAGAATAGAGACACCAAGAGTCTGGGTCATTGGTAGTTACCCATTTGTAATATGCAATACGGTTACATCTGAGGGGGTTTACTTTTTTCCTTGGATCGATAGATGTTAGTTCCGCCCCATCTCCTTCCATTCCTGCGGTATCTCCTTCATCTTCTTTGCTTATGGCAAATGCTTCTATGGCCTCACAATGTTCCCTATTCCAAAGTGGAAATTTATCAGCATGGTGCCAACTAGAATTATGAATTTTCCTTACTAGTGAGTGATCTATTTTCTGATCCTCTAAACTGTTACTGGCAAAACGTATTTTTAGGTTTTCTACAGGCAGTCTACCAGCATGTATGAACATCATCTCTTTTGTTCCCCAAATTCCATCTTGTTTTCTAAAATCAAACCAATTCCCCTGCTTGGATGTTAGGTTCGCTTGCCACCAGGGATACTGCACCCATCCAGCAATAGGCAATGCCATTAGAACTTTTCCCTTGGGTTCCTCTATATCCAATGGTTTCATCACCCAACAATTATCTTGGAACAATTCCTGTTCTGAGACGGGAGTAGCAAAGTATGGCATAGACCTTGCAGACATAGGAGAATATGTACATATCCAGCAATCAGTCAGGTTGTATGTTTGTGTTACTATACCGTGGTACTTAATGAACTTATTGTCCCACTCCTCTTCCCCCAGCTGCTGATATCCTTTTACAAAACCACATATCATCATGCTCATTAGAAACACAGATAATAAGAAATACTTCCCCATTATGTCTTTATACCTTATAAAACTTCTTGCAATGGGAAGCATGTATCCAGGTTGGTTTTCCTTCCAGTTTTACTGAAGTTGGGGTGATCAGTTGGACCGGAAATGGACCTTCAAATCGCGGTTTCAGTGATTTGCGAACGTGCTTTCGAACCGTAACCCAATCTCCAGGTTTTAGTTGATGTGCACCGGGTATGGAGGAGGGATCCGGAATAGAACTGAAAACATAATTATGAATCTGTTGCAGGTTTTTCTGTAGAGCCCCTACATATTCTGTCATATTTGAGTATAATGACTGAAGCTGTTGAGGGAAATACAAGTCAGTTTTAGGGGCACTGCCAAATAAAATTTCATGAGGACTTAGTCTCATTTTCATGGTTGGGGTCATGCGGACAGAGTGTAAGGCAATAGGTAAACATTCAGTCCATGGCTTATTAGTTTCTGCCATTACTTTCTGAATTTTTAATTTTAATGTCCCATTTAGTCTTTCTACCCTCCCACTACTTTTTGGCCTGTATGGAGTATGGAACGATTGGGTGATATTAAAGGCTTGCATGATTTATTTAAGGATTTCTGATGTAAAATGGGTACCCCTGTCATTTTCAATGACTTCTGGTATCCCATATCTGCATACTACTTCTGAAAGAATCTTTTTAGCCACTATTTTTGCATCAGCTTTAGCAGAAGGCCAAGCTTCAGGCCATCCTGAAAATAGGTCAACACATACCAGGACATACTCATAGACACCCACCTTGGGAAGCTGAGTAAAGTCTATTTGTAGTCTCTGAAACGGGTATAATGACTTGGGGGTGCACTTCTGTGGCAACTTCACAGTTTTACCAGCATTATGGCAGGCACAAATGGCACAGCTCTGGACATGTTTAGCAGCGGCATTGTTGAATCCTGAGGCCACCCAACCTTGAGCAACTTGACTTACCATTGCATCCTTGGACTGGTGTGTAGGGCCGTGAGAGAGAGTACATAACATAGGGTGAAGCACCCTCGGGATACATAGCTCAGAGCCTAGTTCCCACAGACCACTCTCGTTCTTTACAGCCTTTTTCCTTTGCCAACTCTCTTTCTCCACAATTGGAGCTCGCGCCTGTAACTTTTTTAACAAGTCCAGCTCCATCTCCCCAGCCTCTTGCATTGATTCTGCAGCATAAGCCGTCACGGGGAGAGGAAGTATGGGGGCAGCTTTGGCCGCAATGTCCGCTCTGCGATTTCCTTCGGCTTCCTTGGTCCTTTCTTTTGTATGTGCCTGTACTTTAATGATAGCTACCTGCTTAGGTAGATCCAGGGCTCGAAAGAGATGAGCAACTAATCCTGCATTTTTAATAGGTTTACCTGAGGAAGCAACAAAGTTTCTGCTGTGCCATATTGGTCCATAGTCATGAGCTATGCCAAATGTGTACCTGGAGTCTGTATAAACATTTGCAATTTTATTTTCAGCCATGATACACGCCTCAGTGAGTGCTGTTAGTTCAGCCTCTTGTGCAGACATGCCAGCCGGCAATGCTCCACACTTGACCTCCCTTTGTGAGTCTACTATGGCATATCCTGTATATGGCTTTCCTTCCTGATAATAGCGGGAGTCATCTACATAGAAGTCTGCATCTGGAATAGGTGTCTCAGTAACATTTTCCAACACCTTAGTTTCAATTTTCATTAGCTCAAAACAGTCATGATCCTGTGAGATATCTTGTTCTGCTCTCACTTCCGGAAGCAGAGTAGCTGGGTTTAGTGTAATGCATCTTTTAATGGTTAAGTTAGGAGGAGTTAACAAAGCTACTTCATATTTAGTGAGTCTAGCCATTGACAAATGCTTAGTTTTTACCTGTGACAATTCTTGAACTGAATGTGGAACCTGTACTACAAGAGCATGATCTAATACTATGTCAGTGACTTTTTCCTTTAACACGGCACAAGCTACCACTGCTCGGATACGAGATGGAGTCCCCGTGCTACTACATCTAGTTGGGTTGAATAATAAGCCAGAGGACGATGCTTTCCCCCATGGCTTTGAGTCAAAACTCCCTTGGCATGTCCGTCAGCCTCGTGACAAAATATGTTAGAATGCAAATCATAGTTGGGAATTCCCAGGGCTGGGGCGGACACTATAGCTGACGTGAGAGCATTAAACCCTTTCTTTGCCTCCAGTGTGAGGCAAAAAGGTGATCCTTTATTGCAAACTGCTACAACATCAAACAGCGGTTGCATTAAAGGGAATGTGTCGCTAGAAAATTATGACTTTTTTTTAGTTATTATATACATGATTAGACATTGTTCCAATTTTTTTAATTTTTTCACAAGTCAGGAAATATTATAAATTATATTCTAATTTATAACATTTCCCTGTGCTGGTCACTAGAGGGAGCAATTCCCAAAATTGCAGCATTGGCATGTGGTAAAGCAACCATATTGCTTTATGCTGCAAATTTGGTGTAAAGACACTCGCTCTAGTGAGCTCACAGAATCCCCCCTCCCTTATCCTGGCTAGTGCCAGAAGAAAGGAGGGGATTGAATGTTCAAACCTCCTACACTGTGTGCCGCCATTTTTTGAGCGAATACACATTGTAGTAGGCTTGCATACAGTGGTAATCACACACTAAACCACGAACATACACAAACATAACTTACCTGCTCCTGCCACCGCTGCCCCCTCCGGTCCGTCTGCTCCGTCTGCTCCCTCTGCTCCTAGTGCTTGCTTCAGAACACATGTCCGGAAGCCGCGACCGGAAGTAGTCTTCGTATTGTCCGTCCGCGGCTTCCGGCCCACAAGAAAATGGCGCCGGATGTCGCTCGGCCGAAGACCTTCCATTTGGACTGTATTGGAGCAGCGCATGCGCCGTTCCCTCACAGACGGCGTACACCATAGTGAATGGAACGGCTCCTGTTCGCATTCTCTATGGGGATGTATGTGCCGTATTCCATCTCTGTATGTGACATTAAGTGACACATACAGAGATAAAAGAAAAAATGGCAGCCCCCATAGTGAAGAAAAAGTTAGAAAAAAAAAAGTAAAACGCAAACACAAATAAATAAAATTTATTTTAATAAAACACTAAAAGCAAATTAATATAAAATACATTTTTTTCGTGACACCCTTCCTTTAAAGAAGAGGCAGATGGTATCCACTCTCTGCAGTAAGCTATAAGTCCCAGAAAAGTTCTCAATTCCATTACATTAGAAGGCTCTAGTGCCTGGGAAATAGCTTTTTTCCGTAAAGGGGTGATGTGCTTAGTTTGCAATGTCCTGAGAAAATCACCTTTGTTTTGGCTACTTGTAGCTTTTCTCTAGAAGCCTTACACCCCTCCCCTTGTAGGAATAGAAGTAGAGATAAAGTTTCTTTTAAGCAAATTTCCTTGTCTACTGTACATAAGAGTAAGTCATCCACATATTGTAGTAATTGTGTATCTTTATTTTCAGGCTGCCAGGAAAGTAGTACCAGTGCCATTGCTTCTGAAAACTCTGAAGGGGAAGTGGCGCCACTTTGTGGCAATCGGGTCCAACAATATGGTCTCCCTTCATGAGTGAATGCAAACAGAAGCTGGCTCTCCTTATCAACTGGCACTGAAAAGAAAGCATTTGCCAAGTCTATGACTGTGAAATACTTTGAACTAGGGGGAATTTGATTCAGCAAAGTGTGGGGGTTGCGATACAATAGGAGCATCAATAATCATCAATTTGTTAAGTTCCCTTAACATGAACCATCCAATATGCCTGTACCTTCCCTGCTTCTTGTTCTTTCTTTACTTGAAAAAGTGGCGTATTATCAGGGGATCGACATTCCCTTATAGTACTCATCTTTGGGTATTCTTCCAGTTGGGTGGTAATAGCAGCTTTCTGCTCTCTGCTCAGGGGATACTGTGTGATTGTAATTGGTAGAGTTCCTGGTTTCAACTTAATTTTAACTGGTGTTATAACATCAGTTATATCTGTAATGATTGGGGTAGGGAAACGGACAAGTGAGCCCTAATCTACCCGCCACTCTGTCCCTGCCTACTTGCAACGACCCGCCCTAGGCGACGGGGTACAACTGGGCGGCGGTCCCTACGCTCAGTAAGTGCACGAGACAAAACATACAAGGGAATATAAAGCAAAGGGAAAGGGGCAGTTGCCCACGGCAACACCGTGAGCAACAGAGTGGTGAACGAGCCAAGTCAAACCAGGAGAGCACGAGGTACCAAACGCAGAGCAGAAAAGTAGTCAGAAAGCCAGGGTCAGAATGGAGCAGGATCAAATTGTTAGGAGCTGTAGCTGGGCCAGGAAACCACATGGAAAGAATCACAAGCAAGGAGGAACAGGAAGGCAGGTATAAATAGACAGAGGGCGGGAGCTAGCTGAGTCTGGCCAGGCCGCGATAGGCTCTCCCACTCCTAAGCCTGCCAGCCTGAGTGGTGGAAGCTGGAGTCAGTCTCAGAGAGATAGACTCAGGTGAAGACTGATTACCTAAGGAAGTTAACCCCGAAGCTGTGCCTGGCAGATCCTTTACAATATCCCTTACCCATAAAGAGGAAGGTACATGAGACAACATTTGGTTCACCTCTTCATCACCTGGTTCTGTCTGATTTTCCAAGTTATCCAGATACATCATCATAGTCCTAAAAGTTTCTGGTAGTGGTCCGGTTACGGACACTCCTTTCCTTCCAAACCGTATAGTTGCATTTACGGCTGACAATGTATCGGCTCCTAACAGATTGACTGGGCAACTATCAGACACTAACAGCTGCGCACATACTTCTGTAGTATCTGCAAGACGTATCTTTAGGGGCTTGGTTTGCTTCATAACATATGGTTTTCCCCCTAACCCAGTCCCTGTTATTTCAGTATTTGTCACAAATTGTGAAGGGACATCCTTAATTTTAACAATAGTCCGGCTTGCCCCCGTATCTACTAAAAAAATGTATACGTTTCCCATGAGGTAGTGTCAATTTAACTGCAGTTTTAAGTCCTGGTTGTGGTGGGACCATTACAACGGGAGCACCTTGGGGTCTGCCTTCTTCCTAGTATGAATCATCATGCATCTGGGTAGTATCAACCATTTGCACATGCTTCTGTGCTCGAACTCTCTAGAAGGACAATCCCTTTTCATATGTCCCTTACCTCCACCCCCAAAACATAGTCCCTTCCTCCTATATTCTTCAGTATTAATTCTTCCAGTTCTTTGCTTAAATTCCATACCTCTAACTTCAGGCACAATATTTGCATTAGGAGGTGCTGTTATTGACATTATAATAGGCACAACAGCTTGTTTTTGCATTTTCTTCTGTTTCTTTTTATTATTTTGTTCCTCATTACTTCTGACTACTACAAGTGACTGCTCTACAGGAGTAAACATACATTCTGGACGTATCTTCAGTAACTCTATCCTGCGGTCTTCCCTCGACCCATTAATAAAACAAGTCCTTAGTATACGAGCATCCTTGCCAGAAGCAGTACGTACATCAAAATGCTGGTCTTCAAATATGCTTGTACAACGTGCATAATATTTATCCACTGACTACTCAACACCCTGGAAAGCCTCAGGCAATCCTGTAGACAGCTCATTTGCAAGGGTTTTTTGCTAATACCTGGAGTCCCTGAACAAATATTTGACCAGATTTCTTCGTTTTCTGCTCTTCCACTGATGGCACTCCCCCCCTCTATTTCTACTTTCTGTATCTTGTTGACTATTGGTGTGCCTGCAGATATGGTACACAGTGAAGCCAAATCACTTCAAGTGGCTTTATAGTTTTGACATATCCTTTCCACCCCTTTAAAGAAACCCATTGGGTTCTTATATAGATCTGGTAACTCCCTTGCCATTATCAACTGGTCACTCCTGCTCCATGGTTTATACCAGGTAGTGGTTTCTGTTTTAGGGTGCCCCCCTCCCTCTACAGGACCTACAGAAACCTGTGTTATAACTGGGAAAACCTCATGGTGAGGAGCAGTCGGAGGTTGCCTGCCTGTATTACATTTTGAGCTGTACTGTGAGGTGTCTGTTCTGCGAGTGTTTCCACACTCACATACCCATGTGTTAGATCTCAGTGCCCTTGTAATACCCATTGTTTCTACTCCCCTCTTTCCCTCATGTGCTTGCAATTCAGAATTTGCAACGCACCATGTATCCCGATCTTTGAAGAGGCGCATTCTTATTTCGGGTCCACGGACATTTACAATGGACAGTGGCGTGGAAATAGAATCCATTCCTGGACTAGGTAATAAGGAACACTGAGATTCTCCTCCTGATCTAATTTGTTTACACTGTGGACAAATATATATATATTGGGTTGATTACAAAGCCCACAGATGCCACATTCCCACCCAAGTGTCATATTGTTCAGCTCTGCAAGGTGAACGAATGGACGCCTAGATCACGTCCATCGGACCCACGGTTCTGTTTCAAATCCATGTCAAATCTGTTTTTAGATGGATCTGTGAAAAAAACACAGTGAAATATAGAGTTATGGAGGAGCTCTGGAGGCTCATTGCTGTTTGTAAAATGTTCAATAGGCTTGTAAAGGAGCCCAGGGGTCAGGTATAGGTTGTGGGATGTTTCATAGTGGTGTGCAAGAACCCTAAAGGAACCCAAACTCTAGGGATGATTATTTGTAACTATTTTCATGAAAATGGCAGGATTTTCGGCCTGCTGCGCGGGCTACTTTTGTTTGTGTGCACTGATTTTTTAGGGTGTAGGTAAGAGTGTCAAAGATTTACGAGTATATAAAATGTTATGGCTTTTGGACGATTAGTTTCTCAGATATTCTTTCTTTATTAGATATTGTTTCTTTATTGTAAATGAGCCTAAAATACAGCCGTCGTGACAACGTTTTTCTGGGCGAACCGCACAACACAGGGTCATGAGTTGTGGTAGACATACTCAGGACATGGTGATGCATGAACGTTCCAGGGGTCGGAACTTCACAATAAACAGTTACAGAAATATTTTGCAAAAACTGCTCAAATTTAGCTATAAATGAAGGAACTCCGCCATGTTTCGGGGGCAAGAGAGGGTTCCCCCTGTACAGCAAATGACCGAGTCAGGTATCTTATTATTCATCTGTGTAAGTCGAACGAATTGATGCCTAGGTCGATTCCATCACACCCGCGGTTCGTTGCTTGTTGTGAAATGCTCTGGGACATCATTGTGGAAAATGATTATTTATACCCATGAGGGTATGTGCACACGATGAGAGGCTTTTACGGCTGAAATGACAGACTGTTTTCAGGAGAAAACAGTTGCCTCGTTTCAGCCGTAAAAGCAGCTCCTCGTATTATGCGAGGCGTCTGTGACGCTCGTATATCTTGAGCTGCTCTTCATTGACTTCAATGAAGAACGGCTCATATTACGTTGCAAAGAAGTGCCCTGCACTTCTTTGCCGAGGCAGTGAATTTACGCGTCGTTGTTTGACCGCTGTCAAACGACGACGCGTAAATTACAGGTCATCTGCACAGTACGTCGACAAACCCATTCAAATGAATGGGCAGATGTTTGCCGACGTATTGGAGCCGTATTTTCAGGCGTAAAACGAGGCATAATACGCCTCATTTACGCCTGAAAATAGGTCGTGTGATCCCAGCCTTATAGTGAAAAAGGTATAATTTTTTTGTCCCGCTCCACGGGCTACATCTATCCTGCTGGCCTGAGTTTTTATATGGTAGGTCAGAGTGTCAAAGGCTAGATGCGTATAAAAAATAAGGGCTTTTGCACTACTATTGTTTATGATATTGTTTATTTATTAGAATTAAATCGTAAATTACCCACTCTGTGCATAAAACAGGAGCAGCTAAAGAGGCTTTTGGGGGCTAAGAATGCAACGCAGACCCTTGAAAGTTTTTTGGGTAGAACAGAGTATCAACTGCTACAGGTGTCAGAAGTTTGATGTGTTTGAGGCGATTCGCTTTTAAGACATTATTTTTTCATTAGAACTAAATTGTAAACGTGTGTAAAAATAGCCGTTGCTCACAAGGCTTTTGTGGGCCAAGCGCGCGTCACAGAACCTTGACATTTTTTAGGATAGGTCAGAGTGTCAAGGGCTACATGTGTAACAAATATTAGATATATTCAACTGCTAGTTTTTAACATATTTTTTAATAAAAATAAATTGAAGCCATGTGTAGAAACAGGCGTTGCTAACGAGGAGTTTCCTCGCTAACCACAAGACGTATCGTCACGAGTTTTGGCGTACATACTCAGGACATGGTGACGTATAATAGTTTAGCGGCTCGTAACTCCACATTGAGCGGTTACGGAAATAGTTTGGTAAAACTGTCAATATTAAGCTCTGAATAAGGGAATTCCGCCATGTTTATGGGGCAAAAGAAGAGTCCCCTTTAAGAAAAGACAACCGAGTCAGGTGTTGAACGAATGGATACGTAGCTAAGGTCCATCTGGCCACGGTTCAGTTTCTGACTCGGTCAAAGTTTTCGACTACGCGTTTCGAGCGTTTTTGTTGGGCGTAAACCGAGCATGCCACCGCTATGAAACTGTATATATTTTTGGGTGAGACCTTTAGTGGTAAACTTCCGGAGTCAGAAACTACGCTGGTCGCTTCCCCGAAGATTTCATTATTGACTTTGCACCACCGGTGGTGATGGCGAAAGTCACTAACTGACCGCGTCTGTCCATACAAAACTTTCGGTCCAAAAAGGTAAAGTAGACTCTAAAACACGCTCTAGCGCGCTCTGAATTTTTTCGCCACTTGAACCTTAGACCGCTCGTTAGAGGCTGTGATGCTTTTAACACTGCCCATCGGGACACTATGTTCTATTTATATAAATCCAGTTCAGGAGCTCCTGCCGCAGGGGTCAAAGTCCAGACAGCAGGGCTGACCGAAATTGAGTTTTTCAAGCTCTTTTTTTCGGACAGCATTGTGGACAAAATTGTTGAGCATACAAATCTCTGTGCTCAATAATTTATTGCTGTCAACCCCGGTAGTTTTTATGCCAGGCCATACAGGTGCGATGATCCCTTCCACCCAGGTCTCTGAATGCCCCATAGGCCCAACCGGCGTAGGAGAGGTTGGTCATAACGGGCCAACCGATGGAGGCTCCCATTCGTTTGTAGATCTCTGTATTTTTTTTTCCGTTTTTTTGAGTCAACTTTAGATTGGTTTTAACGTCATCTTTGTAGATGACAGGTTGATCTTTTGGCATCTACAGTGATGCCGGCTTCATTTTTTTTTTGCATCACCAGAGATGCTAGATCCTGTTTTGTGGATCACCACAGATGCGTTCATGGCCCAGATGGCACTTTACACAAACTGTGTGGTTAAAAATACTGATGCATTACTGATGTGGCACACTCACAGCAGTGTTCTGAGCCTTCACATGAAATTTGGGGGGCACTCACATTTTGGGGTTACCGCCCTAAAATGTCAAAATTGCACTCTGGGTGCTATGTAAGCACTATGGCTTTACAGTGAGGGGGTAGAGAAAGTATATTGATGTTTTATGGTTACAGGATGAAAGTTCTGAAGCACTGAAACCAGCAGTTCTATCATTAACTGCCAGGTTCACTCATGGATCTCAGGCGATTGACATAGAGCTCACAGTAAAATAGCACATAAAGGTACTTACTGGTGAGGTACTCACAGCAGTGTTCTGAGTCTTTAAAACAGATGTAGCCCGCGGAGCGGGCCAAAAAATTATGCCTTTTTCACTATAATGGGTATAAATAATTATTTTCCACAATGATGTCCCAGAGCATTTCATAATAAGCAACGAACCGCGGGTCTGATGGAATCGACTTAGGCATCCATTCGTTCGACTTACACAGACAAATAATAAGATACCTGACTCGGTCATTTGTAAATGGGGAACCCTCTCTTGCCCCCGAAACATGGCGCAGTTCCTTCATTTATAGCTAAATTTGAGCAGTTTTAGCAAAATATTTTTGTAATGATTGCTGGATATGTACATATTCTCCTATGTCTGCAAGGTCTATGCCATACTTTGCTACTCCCGTCTCAGAACAGGCTAACTGTTGTGTATCAAACATATATACATCCCAGCTTGAGGCTAATTGTCCCATACAGGTTGAAGGCCAGTAATTTTATTCACAACGGAGTATGTTCACTTAAGACATCGATTTGTCTACAGTGTCAAGTGAGGGGTCATTGTCACTGTTAATTCAACATCTAAGATTGCCATTTTTTAACCATTTATCAATAAAGTATGTATTATTTTTTCAATTCAATACGATCACACTACTTTCCCTCTATCCCTTCTCCCCCTTTTTCATATATACTATTCAATTGGTGGTGTACACCTAGTGTGATTTCATTACACTAATAATTTGTAAAATTATAAGAGGGTAACACCTTTACGCATTCCTCTATCGTTGGTAGTCCAGTCACTTCTTTACTTAGAACTACTCAAAATGGCCAACGTATGGAAGCCTTAGCAGATGTATTCGATAATATTACTGACTATCTTTTTGATCTTATAAGTGTTACGTAACAATTAATAGTAGTTACTAATCAACACACTATGGCATTGGATTATCTAACTGCATAACAAGGAGGACTTTGTCAAATAGTAGGACCAGCATCTTGTCACTATATCAATCCTACTGGAATGATGCAAGTTGCTTATGATATTAAACAGGCACAGGAGCTAAAGGAACGATATCGCAAAAGTAACGCTCAATCCGAATTGCATTTTCCGGGATGGTTATCTTGGCTGAACCAGCTCAATTGGTTTAAGGTTCTACTTGTTGTATTTAGGAAAATATTAGAGTCAAACTGTAGCAGTACACACAAAAGACCTCCCCCTGAACGAGACGATAACCCAGTAATGATCATGATTACTCCTATCAAACCCAAATGCTTCATATGTGAAAAGGAATCACTTAATGACATCTAAGACTGCATTTATTGTGGAAACAAATTGATTTGACAAAGACAAGAATGAACAAATTACTGTCATAATATATATATATCATGTGTGTGTAACAATTTATATATATATATTTCTAACTAACTCTTCTAGCCCTCATATTTTCCTTTAAAATCTATATTAGCACTAGCAAAAGGGGAATGGTAACAGGAGAAATCCAAACTTAATGATCGTCTGGATGAATGTTGAACGTCTCACAATTTATGGAGATTAGTATCTCTATATCTTGTGTAGGTAGGGCGGACCTTTAAGATTTCTTGATAAGGCAGGGAGAGTAGTCACAGGTCTAGCCAAATGATAAAAAGAGGGGAGTAATGTTAAAATAATTGTAATTCTAAGAGTTAATCCGGACATTTTTTCCAGATGTTGTTTAAGGAAAGGAGGGAGGAAGGAGTTAGTCATCATTTCGCAAGAATTTTATGGATTGAATACACAGACTGGGGGAGTGAAGGGGAAGAGGAAGAAAACAGGTTTGTTCTGATAATTCTTAGAATTGTACTAAAGGTGAAGGATTGATTGTCTCCAAGTTATGTAATGTTACTGCATGTTAGCCAAAATACTGTCTTGTATTATTTATTGTCTTATGGTATTGCATGAATATAGAATGAGTATAAATAAACTATAGGGGCCGGGACTAGCTCAGACGTCTACAGTAATCAGATACACATCTGTTCTGTTTTTGTCTCCGGCCATATTGGTGTCGATCTATCTACCTTTTGGGAACTGCGTTATCACCAGTAACATAAAGTCCAATGTGTCACGAGAAAACAATCTCAGAATCGCTTGGATAGGTAAAAGCATTCCGAAGTTAATACCACATAAAGTGAAACATGACAGATTTGAAATATGAGGCTCTGTCAGGAAGGTCAAAAGTGGCCAAAGAGGGAAGGGGTTATTGTAGATAAATGTAAAGTTATGCATTTGGGTACCAACAATCTGAATGCATCATATGTCCCAGGGGGAACTACACTGGGGGAGTCACTTGTTGAGAAGGATCTGGGTATACCTGTAGAACATAAATGAAATAACAGCATGCAATGTCAATCAGCTGCTTCTAAGGCCAGCAAGATATTGTTGTGTATTAAAAGAGGCATGGACTCGCAGGACAGGGATGTAATATTACCACTTTACAAAGCATTAGTGAGGCCTCATCTAGAATATGCAGTTCAGTTCTGGGCTCCAGTTCATATAAAAAATGAAAAATACAAAGAAGAACAACGTCGCTAATTGTTACGTCCATGGCCGGGGGTCGCCGTTCTAACTCACCCCCTGACGATCCCGGCCATGGACACCTCTCTGCTCGGCATCCTCCTCCTCCTCCTGGCAGACACCCGCACTCTCTCCCGGGTCCTCGTGCTGTTTCCCTTAAAGGGCCAGTACGCGTCCAGCTGTCAAAAATCAATTATCAGCCCAAATGGCTGCTGGACTATAAAAAGGGGCTCTGCCCACTGGTTCCTTGCCTGAGCGTTATTGTATACCCTAGTCTGTCTTGCTAAATGTCTCCCAGTGTTTTCCAGTTCACAGTGTTACCCGTTCCTGCTGCCTGTACCCTGCATCCCGTACTATCGTTACCTGCTGTGAAAGCCAAGTCGTGTCTTCCCGCTGCATCCGCGGCGTCACCTGCTGTGAAAGCCAAGTCGTGTCTTCCCGCTGCATCCGCGGCGTCACCTGCTGTGAAAGCCAAGTCGTGTCTTCCCGCTGCATCCTCGGCGTCACCTGCTGTGAAAGCCAAGACGTGTCTTCCCGCTGCATCCTCGGCGTCACCTGCTGTGAAAGCCAAGTCGTGTCTTCCGCTGCATCTGCGGCGTCACCTTCTGTGAAAGCCAAGGCGTGTCTTCCCGCTGCATCCTCGGCGTCACCTGCTGTGAAAGCCAAGTCGTGTTCCTGCCACTGCCTACATTGCCTCAGGTACCCATTCAGAACTATAGACATTGTTTTATACCTTGTTGGCCAGCTGCTACCCCGCTACGGCCCAGTGGGTCCACACCCCGCGCCGTGACACTAATAAGGGGCATGGAGAATCTAAGTTATGAATTAGATTAAAAGAACTAAACCTGTTTAGCCTTGAAAAGAGACGACTAAGAGGGACATGATTAACTTGTACACATATATGAATGACACATACAAAAAATATGGTGAAATTCTGTTCTATATAAAACCCCCTCAAAAAACAAGGGGGCACTCCCTCCGTCTGGAGAAAAAAAGGTTCACTCTGCAGAGACGACAAGTCTTCTTTACTGTGAGAACTGTGAATCTATGGAATAGTCACCGCAGGAGCCGTCACAGCAGGGACAGGAGATGGCTTTAAGGCTGGATTCACACGGGCTCCTAGCATCATAGTTATGTACGACGCTAGGAGTCCCTGCCTCTCTGTGGAACTACTGTCCCATACTGAAAACATGATTACAGCACGGGACAGTTGTCCTGCAGCGAGGCAGGGACTCCTAGCATCGTACATAACTATGATTCTAGGAGCACGGCTCCCTGCATCGTGTTCAGTCCGGGACTTGCGGCCGGAATACGTTCCGTCCATTACGGACGTAAATATGCTCGTGTGAATCCAGCCTAAAAAATATCAGCTCCTATGTTCAATGTGTAGAATTTTTGTTTCATCCCTTCCATTTTCCCATCCTTTGGTTGAACTTGATGGACAGGTGTCTTTTTTCAACCGTACTAATTATGTAATAGGCTAAACAAGGTGAATGTGTTGATTGTACTCCTCCTATGTAGCGCCGTTTTGTTAATTTCTTTTTCCCCTATTACTTTTTTTTTATTTTTCCCATGGAACTGGATGAGAAGATTTCATCAGTTCCTCCAATCCTTTATGACTTCACGTTATCTTTGGACAATTCTCTTCACATGACTGGGCTGTAAATCTACAGGGTTTTACACTGTTTCGGAAAGACAGGGCAAATAGGAAAGGTGGTGGTGTATGTCTGTATGTGAGAAGTTATATGAAGGCGGTGGTGCTGTATGTGAGAAGTTATATGAAGGCGGTGCTGTATGTCTGTATGTGAGAAGCGATATGAAGGTGAGTGTAAATGAGACATTAGAGGGTGAAGACTGTGAGGAGGTTGAAACCTTGTGGGTGGAATTACAAAGGGAAGTAAATACTGAAAAAATTACTTTTGGTGTAATCTATAGACCACCCAATATAACTGAAGAGATAGAAGGTCAAACATATAAACAAATGGAGCGGGCTGCACAGGCGGGTACTGTTGTGATAATGGGAGATTTTAATTATCGGGATATTAATTGGTGTCATGGTTCGGCTTCAACTGCAAAGGGGAGACATTTCCTCAACCTGTTGCAGGAAAATTTTATGGGCCAGTTTGTGGAAGACCCGACTAGAGGTTAAGCTCTGTTGGATCTGGTCATTTCTAATAATGCAGAGCTTGTTGGGAATGTCAATGTTCGTGAAAACCTCGGTAACAGTGATCATAATATAGTTATATTTTACCTATACTGTAAAAAACAAACGCAGGCTGGGAGGGCAAAAACATTTAATTTTAAGAAAGCCAATTTCCCCAGGATGAGGGCGGCAATTCAGGATATAGACTGGGAAGAACTAATGTCAAATAATGGGACAAATGATAAATGGGAGATTTTCAAATCTACTTTGGGTAATTATAGTGCAAAATGTATTCCTACAGGTAACAAGTATAAACGACTAAAATTAAACCCCACATGGCTTACACCTTCTGTGAAAGGGGCAATACATGACAAAAAAAGGGCATTTAAAAAATACAAATCTGAGGGTACAGCTGTAGCCTCTGTAAAATATAAAGAGCTTAATAAAATCTGTAAAAATGTAATAAAATCAGCAAAAATACAAAATGAAAGGCAGGTGGCCAAGGATAGTAAAACAAATCCTAAAAAATTCTTCAAGCATATAAATGCAAAAAAGCCCAGGTCTGAACAT
This sequence comes from Rhinoderma darwinii, assembly GCF_050947455.1. NCBI lineage: Eukaryota > Metazoa > Chordata > Amphibia > Anura > Rhinodermatidae > Rhinoderma > Rhinoderma darwinii. The sequence continues at coordinate 199,371 of NW_027463790.1, forward strand.
ATAGGACCCTTAGATAGTGGTAATGGGGAGTTGGTCACAGGGGATCAAGAGAAGGCAGGGTTACTAAATGGGTTCTTCCGCTCTGTATATACAACAGAAGGAGCAGCTGATGTAGCCGCTGCCGGTGCTGTTAATATATCAGTTGATATACTGAATTGGATGAATGTAGAGATGGTCCAAGCTAAATTAAATAAAATAAATGTACACAAGGCCCCGGGACCAGATGGGTTACACCCTAGAGTTCTTAAAGAGCTTAGTTCAGTTATTTCTGTCCCCCTCTTCATAATATTTAGAGAGTCTCTCATGAGTGGTATAGTGCCAAGGGACTGGCGCAGGGCAAATGTGGTGCCTATTTTCAAAAAGGGCTCTAGGTCTTTGCCGGGTAATTATAGACCAGTAAGCTTAACATCAATTGTGGGGAAAATGTTTGAGGGACTATTGAGGGACTATATACAGAATTATGTGACAATAAATAGTATTATAAGTGACAGCCAGCATGGTTTTACAAAGGACAGAAGCTGTCAAACCAACCTGATTTGTTTTTATGAAGAGGTAAGCAGAAGCCTAGACAGAGGGGCCGCTGTGGATATAGTGTTTTTGGACTTTGCAAAGGCATTTGACACTGTCCCCCATAGACGCCTAATGGGTAAATTAAGGACTATAGGTTTAGAAAGTATAGTTTGTAATTGGATTGAGAATTGGCTCAAGGACCGTATCCAGAGAGTTGTGGTCAATGATTCCTACTCTGAATGGTCCCCGGTAATAAGTGGTGTACCCCAGGTTTCAGTGCTGGGACCACTATTATTCAACTTATTTATTAATGATATAGAGGATGGGATTAATAGCACTATTTCTATTTTTGCAGATGACACCAAGCTATGTAATATAGTTCAGTCTATGGAAGATGTTTGTGAATTGCAGGCAGATTTAAACAAACTAAGTGTTTGGGCGTCCACTTGGCAAATGAAGTTTAATGTAGATAAATGTAAAGTTATGCATCTGGGTACGAAAAACCTGCAAGCATCATATGTCCTAGGGGGAGCTACACTGGGGGAGTCAATTGTTGAGAAGGATCTGGGTATACTTTTAAATCATAAACTAAATTTCAGCATGCAGTGTCAATCAGCTGCTTCAAAGGCCAGCAAAATATTGTCGTGTATCCAAAGAGGCATGGACTCGCGGGACAGGGATGTAATATTACCACTTTACAAAGCATTAGTGAGGCCTCATCTAGAATATGCAGTCCAGTTCTGGGCTCCAGTTCATAGAAAGGATGCCCTGGAGTTGGAAAAAATACAAAGAAGAGCAACGAAGCTAATAAGGGGCATGGAGAATCTAAGTTATGAGGAAAGATTAAAAGAACTAAACCTATTTAGCCTTGAGAAAAGACGACTAAGGGGGGACATGATTAACTTATATAAATATATGAATGGTGCATACAAAAAATATGGTGAAATCCTGTTCCTTGTAAAACCCCCTCAAAAAACAAGGGGGCACTCCCTCCGTCTGGAGAAAAAAAGTTTCAACCTGCAGAGGCGACAAGCCTTCTTTACTGTGAGAACGGTGAATTTATGGAATAGCCGAGCGCAGGAGCTGGTCGCAGCAGGGACAGTAGATGGCTTTAAAAAAGGCTTAGATAATTTCCTAGAACAAAAAAATATTAGCTCCTATGTGTAGAAATTTTTTACTTCCCCTTTCCCATCCCACTTCCCCTTTCCCATCCCTTGTTGAACTTGATGGACATGTGTCTTTTTTCAACCGTACAAACTATGTAACATTTACAGTGTGGAATTTCTATTTATTTTTTGTTCATGGCTTTAGTCAGAAGAATCTTAACATAATCTCTACATTCCTGAGCAAATATGAAACAACCTTTGGGTCTTATTTACGGGACAAATGTCTACAGGGAACTTGGCCTCAGGACAAATGGTTAAGATCTTCAAATTACCAGGAATTGAGAGCGGTCTGGAAAACTGCAAAATTGACCGTTCTACAATCAAGACATCACCATGTCAAGATTCTGTCTGACAATACTATTTATGTCATCTGGGCCAAGGAAAATCTGTCCCTCTCATCATTCCCTCTAAAAGGATCAGAAAACATGGTTGTGGACATCCTAAGCCGGAAAAATCTAGATTTGAGGCCTTAAACCAAGACTTTTTTTTTTAGGAAAATGGATCTAGTGTATGCCCATTCACGGCCACCTCCCGATTCATTCTCCGCCATGATGCAGCAGCCTACTCATCATGCAGGTCAGGGGAACCCTGTTTTTTACATATGTGCAGGGTCCCCGAGATGGGACCTGCATCTACCAGACATTTATGGCATATCCTGTGTTGGGAATACTTTATTCTGCAGCATTCTCACATTGCAGGTTCCCGCTTCTCTATGTTTATAAGGTGTCATGTCACTTTGTCTTGTCTCCAAGGCAGCCAATCCTTACCATGTGATGTGACATCATTGCCTTGTAAACAGACAGATAACCCCTTTTAGGTACATTGATAAAACCCAATTCAACGAACACCGAAAATAACAAAAAACATTGTGAGAAACAAGCACTTTATTACAAAATTAAATTCTAACAACACAACGTTACACATAAGGTTTAGTGTGAGATGATGGGAGATCATTGCGCGGCTGTGTCAGGACAGGAGCGGTAGTTCATGTAAACCCTGATCGGTGGATTGTAACAGAACTATAACGTTTTTTCATGTGTAAGGTGAAACCCTAACGTCGTTTTATTCTTACTCACAATCATTATCTTACCCTTCAAAACTACACATGTATGGACCCTGCAGTGTCTAAGTCTCCTACTACGGTCACGTAAAGAGACCCTATGTAATCTTTTTTCTTTACATCTGTTGACATGTGTATTAATATTTAATCTTCATTCATACAGTATAAAAATATGAAAGAAAAATTCATAAATTGAATTTGCAATAACTTAACAAAAAAAAAAACCCACCTCCCAGATATGTCACTTCCTTGTACGGCTCAAATACCTGGTTCTGCCCCTTTGGCAAAAACAACCTCCAGCAGGCGTTTCTTTTTTAAGGCCTCATTTACACTTGTATATTTCGGTCAGTATTTTGCATCAGTATCTGTAAGCCAAAACTGGGAGCGGAACATAAACAGAGAAAAGTACAATGGAAAGATCTGCATGTCTTCCATGTCTTGGACCTACTCCTAGTTTTGTCTTTTAAATAGTGATGCAAAATACTGTATAAAATTTGCAAATGTGAATGGGGCATTACGGTCTACTATTCTCTTATAGGGGAGATGACGTTTCCTACTCTTTCATGTGGAGCATGCACAACCAGTTTTACATCTCCCCACAGAATCTTGATGGTAATTAGAACTAGACTTTCACTTGGCCATTCAAGAATCCTCCATTTATTTATTTTTGGCCATTCCGTGGCGGGTCTACTGGTATTTCCATGTTCCAAAGGGAAAATGGTCAAACTATTAGATGTTAATGATTCCACTGTCCAGAAAACCATCTACATGGAGATTTTAGACAACTGCCCTTTCCTGAATCATAGACATCCATAACCTTTCTGAAGGCCTGAGAGCGCTCTGGTTCTCGGCATGGTGATACTGCACATTTCACTAACAGAGGGAAACCAAACGTCAGGGGTTTAAAATGAGACACGTTCCTCCTGGATCCTGTCTAATTCTGGAATCACACATGTTTTTTTTTAGGCAAATCTAAGAGCGTAATGAAAAGTATTGGGAAATATAAATGAAGGACTTACACTTTTCTTTCCGGCTGGATCCACTTCTGGCTTTGAGGTGCAGTTTTCATGAGCTTTTTTTTTAGCTAAATTGCATGTGTGATTCCAGTTCACAAATAGCAGTTTTGTGTCAGCAGCTGTTCCACTCATCTGAATGGTGATTTCAGAATCCATGTGCATGCTGCAGAAACAACTCCACTCAGATGTATGGAACTATTTAGTTTCCGAAATTTATGCTACAAATCTGCCGCAAGTGAATCTATCCCGAGGGTAAGAACAGACGGAACGTCAACCACAACCACATAGATGTCAAATGGACACACGATTTAGCCGGTAAATATTGGGGTATTACAAGAAAAACTGGCCATTCGCCACCAGATCTGGGCGTGATTTTGGGCACCAACCTTGATTCTAATTCAGTGATAAATACACTTATGGCATTTCCTTTCATGAAAATAAATCTGTGAATATTTATTTTATTCAATTAGAAAGTTACTTTGTTAAGTGTTTATTTTTCTTCAATTCCATCACCTTCATCTTTTTATACTGTTTTAATGAAAGTCAAATCTAAAATATCCATATATGTTAAAAACAATAAGTTTACATTGTCCTTAGGGTCAGTCTGGATTCCCCTGCAGTGCGGGGGAATTTATGAATACAGTAATAAGACGTGAGGTTCATGGGGACAATTTGGCTTCTCTGCTTTGTAAGTAAACTAGGCTCTTCTATTCTTCCTTATATCCACAATATGTTTTCTTCATAGATCCCGGTCACAATTGCTCTCAGGTAAATATAATTTGAGTGTTTGGCAGATCCAGACTAATTCCACCTAAAAAAATTAATAAACACTTATTGGCTGTTTAACCCATTAGTGACCGTGAATACGCCTTTTCACGATCCCTGATCTCACGGGTGAGATAGATATCAGTTTAACCCCTCAGATATGTCACTCCCTCTCTCAATACACTGGCACCCTGCGCATGATGGCAGAGTGCCGGTGTTCTATGGCAGCCGGTGGGTCCTAATAAAGGCCCCCGGGTCTGCATGTAGAGTATACCTGCTAGGTCATGCCAGAGGCATGGCCTAGCAGATGCCTGTCCGTTTTACACGGACAGGCACTAATACCAACAATACAGAAGTATTGCAGTGTATTATAAAAACGATCGGAGGATCGCTTAGTTAAGTCCCCTGGTGGGACTAGTAAAACAAAAAGTTGAATAAAGTTAATAAAAAAAAAAATACATGAAAAAAAATTAAAAACCCACTTTTTGCCCTTACAAAATGCATTATAAAAAAAAAAAGTAAAAAAGTTCACATATTTGGTATCGCCGCGTCCGTTACGACCCCAACTATAAAGTTATTACATTATTTAACCCGCACAGTGAACGCCATAAAAAATAAAATAAAAAAAAATAAAAAAATCTAAGTTTTCTGTGAATCCTGCCTTTAAAAAAATTTGATAAAAAGTGATCAAAAAGTCGCATGTACTCCAAAATGGTACCAATAAAAACGACAAGTTGTCCCGCAAAAAAAGCCCTCATACTACTGCATCGGCGGAAAAATAAAAAAAAGATATGGCTCTTCAAATATGGAGACACAAAAACAAATAATTTTTTTTCAAAAAGTGTTTTTACTGGGTAAAAAGTAGTAAAACATACAAAATATAGAAAGTTACTGTGTTATTTATACCACACGGTAAACAGCGTAAATTTAGGACGCAAAAAAGTGTGGCAAAATTGCTGTTTTTTTCTATACCCCCCCAAACATTTTTTTTATAAAAGTTAAATCAATAAATTCTATGTACCCCAAAATGGTGCTGTCACAAAATACAACTTGTCCCGCAAAAAACAAGACCTTATACAGCTATGTCGACAAAAATAAAAAAGTTATAGCTCTTTGAATGAGACGATGGAAAAACTTAATAGCTTGGTCATTAAGGCCTTAAATAGGCTGGTCACTAAGGGGTTAAAGTCTGTGAATAATCTGATGTGTTTAAAATGTGTTTTTTTTTCCCTTATAGCATTTCCCACATTCTAAACGAGATTATGGTTTCTACTTTATGTGAATTCTCTGCAGAGTTCCAAAATGTAAATTTCTTTGTAAAACATCTTTCACATATAGAACATCAAAATGGCTTCTCCCCTGTGTGGTTTCTCTGATGAGACCTAAGTTTGCCTTTAGTAGTAAAACATTTACCACATTCTGAACATGAATATAATTTCTCTGCTGTGTGACTTCTCTCGTGTTTAACAAGACTTGATTTAACTGTAAAACATTTCCCACATTCTGAACATGAATATGGCTTCTCTCCTGTGTGACTTCTCTCGTGTTTAACAAGACTTGATTTATCTGCAAAACATTTCCCACATTCTGAACATGAATATGGCTTCTCTCCTGTGTGAATTCTCTCATGTTTAACAAGACTTGATTTAACTGTAAAACATTTCCCACATTCTGAACATGAATACGGCTTCTCACCTCTGTGAATTCTCTCATGTGTAACAAGATGTGATTTATCTGTAAAACATTTCCCACATTCTGAACATGAATACTGCTTCTCTCCTGTGTGACTTCTCTCATGTATAACAAGATATGATTTATCTGTAAAACATTTCCAACATTCTGAACATGAATATGGCTTCTCTCCTGTGTGACTTCTCTCATGTTTAACAAGACTTGATTTATCTGTAAAACATTTCCCACATTCTGAACATGAATATGGCTTCTCCCCTGTGTGAATTCTCTCATGTTTAACAAGACTTGATTTATCTGTAAAACATTTCCCACATTCTGAACATGAATATGGCTTCTCTCCTGTGTGAATTCTCTCATGTGCAACAAGATGCGATTTTTGTGTAAAACATTTCCCACATTCTGAACATGAATATGGCTTCTCTCCTGTGTGAATTCTCTCATGTGTAACAAGATGTGATTTATCTGTAAAACATTTCCCACATTCTGAACATGAATATGGCTTCTCCCCTGTGTGAATTCTCTCATGTTTAACAAGACTTGATTTATCTGTAAAACATTTCCCACATTCTGAACATGAATATGGCTTCTCTCCTGTGTGAATTCTCTCATGTGTAACAAGATGTGATTTATCTGTAAAACATTTCCCACATTCTGGACATGAATATGGCTTCTCTCCTGTGTGAATTCTCTCATGTGTAACAAGATGTGATTTATCTGTAAAACATTTCCCACATTCTGGACATGAATACGGCTTCTGACCTCTGTGAATTCTTCTGTTTGTTAAAAGACCTGAGATTTTTGTGAACTGTTTACCAAATTGAAACCTTTTACCCCCTTTCTGAGCTGTACTTGTGGTAACAATCTGTGATTGGTCAGGAGAAGGTTCCTCATGATTGGTGAAATTATATGATAGGTCTTTACTGTGAAGTCCTGGATGTACATTAAGGGTAATGAGGTTTTCTCCTGAAGACTGCTGCATGATATCTTCATCTTCTACTTTATAATTTAGCAATAACGTGAAGTTTCCCTCAGAGATTTTACTGGGATTTTCTGTTAGGATTAAAAAAAAAAATGTTGATTTTGTTTCACAATAGAAAAGTTGACAAATTTATAACATTCGTATTAGGCTGGAAACACACATGCAGTGTTTTGAGCCAAAGTCAGAAATGGATCAAGCAGGAAGAAGTTTAAGCCATGACTTTTGACTCCATTCCAGCCTTATAACGCTTTGTATTTCACTTTAAAATAAATCCATGACAGTCCAGGATTCTGGTCTACACTCAGTCCTCCACTATTAATTTATTACATAAAGCTTGACTTAATAAAAATTTTTTTTTTTGAAAAGCAGAACCTTGTCTGGCAATGAAGCCTGTTCTCTGCTAACACATTTGGCTGTTTAAATACTAATGAGGCCTACACAATCTTAACTTAATATTGTTACAGACAGTCTACAGTCTACATTTAACAAGATAATGTGTCATGAGACAAATCACAGGATGAATTCATGGACATGATAATGAGGTCTGCATATCCTAATGGCTGAACAGTAACCGGATCTCAATTTTATAGGACATCTGTGGGATGTAGTGGAATAGGCAGAGTGAAGTTATCAATCGGAATCTGGAATAAAGGTTTCCAGTACACAGTAATATCATTCCACTAAGAATTCAGGCTGTTCTAAGGGGAAATAGTGTTCTGTCAAGTACTGATAATGTGAATCTAATGAAATGAAGTGGCCTCATTCAAGTTTTAGTCATGTGACAATTTAATAGCGAATTGTTGTTCTATTTCTCTGCCAACCTATAAGTATTTGGTCTTGTTTTTCTCAGAACATATAGGGCTTAAAATAAGTGATATATTTAAAGAGGCTCTGTCACCACATTATAAGTGGCCTATCTTGTACATAATGTGATTGGCGCTGTAATGTAGATTACAGCAGTGTTTTTTATTTAGAAAAACGATAATTTTTGACGGCGTTATGACCTATATTAGCTTTATGCTAATGAGTTTCTCAATGGACAACTGGGCATGTTTTACTATATGGCCAAGTGGGCGTTGTGGAGAGAAGTGTATGACGCTGACCAATCAGTGACCAATCAGCGTCATACACTTCTCTCCATTCATTTACACTGCACATAGCGATATAGCTATATCGCTATGTGCAGCCACATAAACACACTATAACATTACTGCAGTGTCATGACAATGAATATACATTACCTCCAGCCAGGACGGGATGTGTATTCAGAATCCTGTCACTTCTCTGCAATTTACAGCACAGCGAGATCTCGCTGTAAATGGCAGTTTACAGCGTAATCTCGAGAGACTACGCCTGCTTTGCTGTAAATCACAGAGAAGTGGTCAGGATTCTGAATACACATTACAGAAGATCTCCATCCTCCCCAGGACAAGTCCTTATACACCCGTCAGGGGAGGAACATCTTGCCAGTTTCTAGTCACTATCATTATAATGACTTTAGTTTGTATTTCTACTGTCTGTAAGTGAGTTGTGTCTTTAGCACTATTAGGTGTATTGCCCGACTATTGTCTGCCACAGCCAGGATGAGAACACAATGGGGAAGATAATTGGATCTGCTTGATTTGCTGGTCTGCACTCTAGCTGAGTAATGGTGGTGCCTCCTGATGACCCCCTGTGGGGACTGGACAATGAGAACTCTTGATGTCTCGTGGACTGTACCTCTAAATACTCTGATTGTCCATAGGCTGGAGACACGACCTGTGGTACCTGATTACAGAGTCATTCCTCTCTGCTGAGGACTCACAATAAAACACACATAATGCACCATCACAACCTCTCCCCTCATATAATAAGTGAGCTGGCCATGTAGCCTACACAGGCCGCTGGCCACCTCACGCATAAGCCACTTATTACAGTTCAATAAGAACAGTCAACAGGCTGTAAAGAAAGTCCAGTGCAAATGTGTATAATAATGGGGTAAATAATACAATTCTCCATAGATGTGGGTTACGCTGTGATGAATCCTTTATGCACAGGCCGGTGTCACACTGATAAATGCTGTGCTTTCCTATCCCCTTTTGGTCCACACTCTGCACCTTTGTAGTTTGGGGTATTTTGCTGGGAAAGTGTTGTCCTGGTATAATCCGGGCCCCCTCGCTTCCAGCAGATGTTTGGGCCCTTCTCTTCCTGGTTCCCAAACATTAGAGCCCTGATAATCTCCTCCTGAAACAGAAGGAAAGTTCCCCTCGGACCGACTCATCTGCATATTTTTTCATCCTCGACTAATGGGAGCCATATCTTTTTTATTTTTCATAGACGTAGTGGTTTGAGGGCTTTTTATTAGTACCATTTTGGGGTACATGCAACTATTTAAACACTTTTTATTCCATTTGTTTTAGGCAAACTGATCAAAAAAGGGCAATTTTCTTTAAATGTGGCGTTCACGGTTCTGTATAAATCACGCTACGTTTATCCTGCCGGTTAATTTTATTTTTTTGTTTTGTTGATTGAGCAGAGTAAAGGCTTATTTTTGTGGGGCGAGCTGTAGTTTTTGTTTGTACATACGACTTTTTGTTACATTACTTTTTAGCGCTAAAGTGACCAAAAAAATAGCGATTCTGGCGGTTTCATTTTTTTACGGTGTTCACCATGCGATTTAAATAATGTTATATTGCAATAATTCAGACTTTTTACGGAGGCGATGATACCAATTTTGTTTATTTTTTTACAATACTTTAAAAGGAAATGTGGGAAAAGGTTTTTTTTTATTTTTTGTACACCACTAAAAAATGTTTTTAACTATTTTTAACACTTTTTATTAGTCCCTGCACGGGCATTGAACCAGCGATCGTCAGACATACTAATGTATTGAGTTATTGTCATTTTTACAGGCTCCTGGTGCCCCCCAAAATCTGACACTAAGCCTAGTGCATGACCAGAGTCATAGATCACCTTGTAGAGAACTTCTATGTGCAGTCACAATTCCCTCAGGTCCGGCACTATGTATAACACATTGTCTGAAGTGTTACTGTAATGTAGAACTAAGGAGGAACCCCACCTTACCAAACCTCCCAATTCACTTTCTAAATTCATTATTACTGACCTGTGGTAACACCTCCTGGAATTTCCTCCTCCACTTCACTCTTACACGGGTGATCGCCCCTCACCCGCTCTTCTTCATCCTCCGCTTTATTATTAGTCAGATCTTCCCCCTGATGTCACATATGTAATATTTCAGTATAATACATCAGAGAGTGCGAAGAATCTAACAGATCAACATAAGAAACCACCAAAATCTATAACCCCATCTATGACCGCAGGACCAAACAGCTCCACACCCCCCTATATAAATGTGGTATAGGGCTCAGCTTCATCTACCTGATGATTCTCTGGGACATTGTGATTTTCCTCTGGACAGTCCTGGGAATACAGAGGACTGGGACATCTCTCTAGCGGATTTCTCCTACTGGATCCATCTGTAGGAAACACACAGTGACTGAATACATGACTACTGTATATCTGCCTATATATCACACACTTCTCTCTACACCGGCATTTCCATGTTTATTTAATCAAAGTCTAAAGCTCGCGTCCTGAGATTTGCGGATACAGTTTAAAGTGGTCGGGCGCAGAGGACATTTATTAAGAGCTCCCTGCCAACCAAAAAAAAGTGCCCTGGTACGCCCCGGAACAATGACACCTCTGCTTATTAGGGAATTCTACATTTCAAGAGAGGGAACCCACCGTGAAGACCCTCATCTTTTATTACTCACGCAAAGTACCTGTATTAAGGAAAACAACTACTCCAAGTTTTCTCTCCATAAGGGATGGGAAACCACTGAGGTGTTGGAGGAAGCTCTACGGTTTTATGACACCAAGTTTCCTTTTACCTGGTGCAGTTATGAAGAATGAGAAAATAAAAATATATGATTACATTTAGTTCATTGGTTTTCAGTGAGCCCATGACCGCACCATTAGAGAGACGGCCTCCCTCCTGGACAGGAGACAGAAGCTCTATATAGAGAGGGAACACCCCCATCCTCCTCTGTAGCAAGACTCATGGACCTATGAGGACAAATACGTCAATATTTTTAAACTAAGACGACCCCCACTGTCCTCCTCAATATATACAATAATCAACCATAACATTAAACCCACTGACAGGTGACATGAAGAACATTGACAATGTACCTGACAAGGGAGGAGATATTTGGCAGCAAATGAACAGTTTTTAAAGTTGATGTGTTGGAAACATGGGCAGATAAAAGAATCTGAGCGACTTTGACAATTGTGATGGCTAGACGACTGGGTCATAGCATCTCCAAAATGGAAGGTCTTCTGGGGTGTTCCTAGTCTGCAGTGGTTAGTACGTATCAAAAGTGGTCCAAGGAAGGACAACTGGTGAAAGGGTCATTGATGTGCGTGGGGAACAAAAGCCTGGCCGTCTGGTCCGATCCCACAGGAGAACTACTGCAAAACAAACTGTTCAAAAACATAATGCTGGCTATGACTGAAAGGTGTCGGAACACACAGAGCGCCTCTCGTTGTGGCCAGCCGCGTCTACACAAGCGCCATTTCACAGGAATCAGCATACTACAGTGCCTGAGGAGGGTCAAGGATATCCCTCTTCCGATCCTCCGAGGCGGAACTACACAGTATTGCAAGGATTGAGTTCGCCCAGGGAAGGTCCAGTGATAACTGTTCAGTTACATCATTGGAGCTTCTGACCTTATCCGTTTAACGGAGTCCTGTGACGGATGCCATATAGTGCCATCTGCCAGCTATAGGCCCCCATTGTAAAAAAAATAATGACGTTTAGGGTATATGTTTTTTTACTGGACTCCGCAGGATGGAATATTGTAGTGTACTACGCTATTCTATACAGTTTTATTGCTGTATACTGACGTATATCAGCCCGATGAAGGCCAAACAGATGGTTCAGTGAGACGCCTCCGGTAATGGTTCAAGGTATGGCCATAAGATTTCTTATATACAAAGATATTAAAATAATCCTAGGGGCCAGTAACAGATGTGTATCAACTATGAATAATACGGTGGCAATGTATACTGCAGATAACACAATAATGTTAGTAGAAGAGAAGAATTTCTCCTTATTGTTTACTAAACCTTTCTTACTAAGAGTGATAGAATCAGGAGAGGAGGGAAATGTAGGAGAACTTCACTATGGAATGGCCACTTGCTACATTTTGAATAATTAAATAAACTTCAGAATTATTATTGGATATTTGGATTCGAATATTTTGCTTTCTGAACACATTTCATTTTGGGCGGAGATTTTGTTGTATAATATCCGTGTTTGGCTCTAACGCACTGAGGATAAGGGGCCACAATTTCTTGTTATCTTTAGTTTCAGACACTGAAAATAAAAAGTAATGTAGGATCATATGATCTACCGGCTTTTAATCATGAGCGGATGTCATTTAATATTGTACTACTTACAGGCTATGTACACCTTTGAACTGAATTATTTTTATTGCTCATTTGCTTCCTAAATGTCAAATTAAGCAACTTACTAAATTAAAATGTCATTAAAAACGTCCTACCACTTGGCTGCTGTAGAGCCTGTGTAACTCCTGTAGGCAGCTGGTCTCTTGCAAATTGTAACTCAGATCCGTCACTCCACTGCTGCTAACGACTGACTCAACCGCTCTCCCTCCTCCTTTCTTATTCTAGTGTTAGAGATAGCCGGGTGTGTGTGTGTCTGTGTGTGTGTGTGTGTTTGTGTGTGTTTGTGTGTGTGGGGGGGGGGGGGTGGTACATAGCAGGTCCGAGTATAGGGAAATCATCTTGATAGCCTGTGTGCTCTCCTTCCTATCTTCACTATGATACGAACAGCTTGTGTGATCTTGTCTGTGCAACCCTCCGCTGCCATCTCTAACACAGAGAAGGGAGGGGGAAGAGCAGTAGAGTCAGCCATTAGGAGCAGTGCACTGACGGATTTGAGTTAGAATTTGCAGCTGTCTACAGGGGTTTTGCAAAGTCCATAGCAGCCAAATGGCAGGAAATTGTAATGAAGACTATTTAGAAAGTTGCTTCATTTTGCATTGAGAAAAAAAATTAACAAGAAAAACAAATTCAGTTCAAAAAGGTGTACATAGCCTTTAAAAGGAACCGGTTAGTAGGTTTAAAGCCAGTAAACCACCAGCATGCCGTCATGAAGCCGGAGTTTAGCTCTCTAAACCTGCCTACCTCAAAAAAAGGACATTTAGAGAATGGTTAGTAAAGTAAATGACAACTTACGGGAAGAAGTCGAGCAGCATCGGGTGCATGCACATATAAAGACGAGGACACTACACCTCACTTTACTGTGCATGCGCAGTGAACTGTCCTCTGCTTCATATGCGCCTGATGTCGCTCCCGAGCTCCTTTCGGTAAGTTGTAATTTACTTTACTAACTATTCCCTAACGTCTGTTTATGAGGTAGGCAGGTATTGAACACTAGACCCTGGCTGTATATCGGTATGCTGGTGGTTTAGTGGCTCCAAACCTACTGACAGGTTCCCTTAGATATTATTTGTTGATCAAGGTTTCTTAGAAGGTGTGAACCTCTACTGTTTAGATATCAATGTATTTCTATGTTATTAATTATTGTAAAAAATCATCTGCACGACCTGAATATGTTATAGAATCACTGGTTAAGCAATTCACAAAAGTCTGCTGGAGACCGTCGGGAGTAAGCGTGCAAATAAAACCCCAACCTCAAATCCGTCACAACTCTGATCGAAAGAATCTAAGGCTACTCTGAGGTATTCGCCAGAGTCCACCGCAAGGCGGGATGGTTTTTAAGGCACAGAACCCAGGTTGTTCTAACAGAGTTTAGTGTTGTATAAGGGGTGCAATGCAGGCTACACCTGAAGAGGTAACCAGACAGCCAGAGGGTAAACAAAAAGTCCAAAACAGAGCTAGTGGAAATCAGGTACAGCAGAGGTCACAACCAGCCGGGAGCAGATAATCAAAACTGGTAAACAAGGGGTTAACGAGAGACACGCCGAGGTCAGTTTCCAAGAAGTCCAGGGCACAGGGTAAGTGAGAGCTTGATCACAACACCTAAGAAAGGAGAAAATTCACAAGCAAAGAAAGCGGGAGGAGGCCAGGTATAAATACCCCCCCCCCCACACCTGACAGGAAGAAGACAGAGAAGTGGGACAGGCTCAGGAAGGAAACAGAACCCCCCAGAAGCTACATCAGTAGCCATGGCGATCTTAAAGACACAGACGCTTCCTAACAGAATACAGATAAATCAGAACAGAATCTTAAGGGAGTCTGGTCTCCTTACACAAGGTTAGAAGCTCATACCGCAAATGACAGGGGGCCGATATTAACCCCTTCCAGCATCGCTCCTTACATGTTCAGCACAGGCAGGAGGTAAAGTAAGGAACGTCTGTTTGGAGCTCAGGCATCGGCTCCATCAGGACCGTCTGACAAACTCTCCGATTTTATGAGCAGGATGACAAAGGGAAATCATTGTGTGTGGGCGGGGGAAGCAGGACTCACAGTCTTTCTCTAGGAGTCCTGGCAGTACTTATACCGTTCTTTACATGAAAATACTAAATGATGTAATAGAAAACGTTATATCCCAGATCTCAGCGTCTACCCCCCGATCCTATGCTGCTCTCTGATAGGGGAACATAAGAGACCTGACACATCCACACTAAATGGATTGTTCTAACTGAGCAAATCTTCTCAAATAGGAGGCTGGTCCAGAGAGTAGCCGTGCGCCATGGGTCCTGCTGCTGAAAGATCCGACAATCAGCTCATATCACCGGACAAAACTGCGGGGGGTCACATAATTAATATGTATGTAATATTACACAACTCCCAATCACATGAACCCCAAAAATATAATACAATGGAAGTCGCTCTTTAACCCTCTCACTGCTTGTCCGGAGCTGTGCTCATGCAGGGGGAAAAGTACTGAGCACAGCTCGGACAGTAGTGTTACTGCAGGGTGAACGGCGTGTAATGAGCAGCAGCTTCTCCCTGCACAGTAACAGTAAAGTTTAACGGTCCATGACCATCCTGACCAGGTCTTCTACATTTCTAGCGTCCTGCTGCTGGATTCCTCTTGTTCTTGAGTTCAATCCCCCTGAAACTCCATTCCAATAAATTGTTTAAAATAAAATGTAACGGAGACTAAAATAAATAAAGAATTATATCTCCAGACACACATTGTTCAACCTGTTTTACTTACAATCGGATCCACATTCCTCATTACTACCAGTGACCCTGTGTATTGTGTCTCACAAGGAAGATCTTTAACCCTTTCTTATCTCTCTCCACACTTTACCATTACCAAATCCTGTGGGAGCAGGTTCCATGACTTTACGGTTCGGACAGTGATGTGCGGCATTAGTACTTTGTGATGAAATTGCATTCAACTCATCCGAATGTGGTTACTACAAATTCATGCACCTGCTGCAGAAAGAACCACATTCAGATATATGGAAACTTCTGCGTGTGAACTTAACCTAGTGCAGCACTGCAGCAAAGCAAGGAACGTGTGATCAGAGATCAGGGATCACATGTCTGTATATACTGCACATGACGAAATTAACACTTCAAAAAATAAACATACAAAATATAATATCTGTATCTTCTCACCTTGTGATGTGCGCGGCCGGTAGTCCTCCATCATGACCTCCTCGTACAGATCCTTGTGTCCTTCTAGATACTCCCACTCCACCATGGAGAAATAGACAGTGACATCCTGACACCTTATAGGAACCTGACACACACAATGATAGTCATTACCCAGACTCCTCCAGTGCTGTTACTGTAGAATTTCCCAGCATTCCCAGCAGTGTCACCTCTCCAGTCAGCAGCTCAGTCATCTTGTAGATCAGTTCTAAGATCTTCTTCTCATGTATCCGGGAGTGAGGGAGAGGCTCTGTGATGGGGCTCTGACTACTGCTCCATCCTCCTGACTCATGGATGATGGGAGTCGTACAGTCACCTGATATCTTCTTCACTATTGTGTACTCCTGTGTATGGAGAGAGATACTTAGAGAACTGAACACAGTATTCCCCCCTCAGTAGAGAGGGAGATTGTGACCCCACTGTATAGACCTCTAGTGACCCCACATCTGTAATACTGGAGACCTCACCTACAAAAAGACATTGAGAAAATGGAACGAGGCCAAAACTACAAAGGAAATAATATTGGGGGGACTAGATGGACCATGTGCTCTCCTCCTGCCGTCATCTTCTATGTTTCTATATAGGTCATCCTGATCCTCCTGGTTCCTTGTCATTGCTCTACAACATTACTATTGCTGCATTGGTGACATGACACATAACTGACCATATTGGTGGCTGATCTTCAGCTTTTCTGCTGGTGGCTTCTTGATGTCACTTGGAAGGTCTGGACGCTGTTATACAGGACACTGGATTCTTCCTATTACTTCCTATTATGTATTGTCCCTTCCCTATGTGGGACTTGTTCTATAATGTAGAAGAGTTTACCTCTCCGCTCAACAGGTAGATGATCTCCAAGGTGAAGTCTAATATTCTTCTGCTCATCTCATTCCTGTCCTCGTCCATCCTTGGTGGGTCACTCAGGAGAAGGAACGTTGTGGAGGAGAAGATGAGAAAACTGGAGGATCTAGTACTGCAGACGTCTTTATGAGAGGAGAAGATGGAAATCATACAGGGGACAACATCATGTGTGACATACAGAACCTCACTTATTCATCATTGAGAGAAACATCTTCTCAGAGCCATCACCACATGGAATAAAGGGGTATTCACAACACGGACATTTCTCCCCAGGATATGCCAGAAATGTCTGATAGATGCGGCTCCACCTCTGGCCGTGCTCGGCTGTTTCTGGAACTCCTATACAAGTGAATGGAGAGAGTCGTGTACATGTGTGGTCACCTCTCCATTCATTCTCCACCTGGATGTAGTCATCACCTCACCAGGCGGGTCGGGGGACCCCCATTCTCCACATAGAGGTGGGACCCCCATATATCAGACATTTATGGCATATCTCAGGTGAGAAGAGTAAAATGAAGACACCCCCCCCCCCCCCAGACAATGAAGACCTGACTCCTGACAACCTGATACATGGCGGATACTGGGGAGACATTGCTGACATCTCACAAGACGTGGTGCACACTATGCAGTCAGTGTTTGATATGAACTGTGAGGTTCTGCAGCAGCTGAGGTAACATTATATATAGGGAACATGCAGTGTGATCTCTTATCATCATGGAAGGAATAAAAAGAAGAAAAAACGGGTACTTTTCCAGGCGCTGCCGGTCGGAATATCATCCGTGATGAGTGCGATCCATATGTCTCAAGAATGGAGACAAGGTAAGTAGTTGAAGGATTTAATGGTGCAGGTATATAAAACAACAGCAGACTGTTTAACAGCGGACTGTTTCGAAACCGGAGCGGTTTCTTCCTCAGGTAAAATACAAATGAACAGGTGGGTGGGGTGTCGGTTATATAACCGAGTTAAAGGTCGGTTTGAGGTAAGAACTACCGGGTCAGGTATACAGGTCAAATCTGATAAACATACGTATGAAACAACACAAATAATTATAAACAATTAGATAAAAATGTTAGATAAAAAAGTGTCTGTTGTGTTAAAAACTTACTTGACTTCCAATTATTATATAATAAATAACAATTAAAAAATTCCTTTATTATTATGGTTTAAAAAAATATATGTGTATGTATTTTATCTTAAAAAATGTATGTAAGTTGGTAAAAGGATCTATGAAGAAATCTTCGATAATTTTCTTATTATATTAATAGTTTAAGATCCATCTGTGGTTTATTTCACATCCGTGATTGTCATAGAAGAAGCTCAGCATACAAATGGAGTATCATCCTATTTTTCAATTATTCTTGGGATTGTACTGAAGTATAAATTCCATTTTTAATCATTTTATTTTGTTCTTAAATTGAATATATAGATTCGTAGGTATTAAGCTAAGAAAAGTGATTTGATAGTTTTTTGTATATTATGTGCATATATATATATATGTATATGCGCTTTCACTATAAATGTGCTTTTTTCGTGACAGATGGTAATAGATGTACTGATTCTTTTCTCAATCTTACTTTCAAGACTGTTTCAGTATTTCTTTGAAACGGAGTGGTCATATTTTGTGTCTTTTATGTTTTCTTCTTTCATACAGTCTGTCAGTTATTAAAAAAATATATTGTGATATATAACGAATGTATTAGCTATTTATGTCCGATGGACCTCATCTAAGATAAATTTGTTTCATTAAATTATTATCTCTGTGATTTCATTGAGACCTTCAGGTTTTAAGGTCTTAAGTTTATAGATCCAGTAGATTTCTCTTTTACAGAGTGAGTCGAACCTCTCCACTCGGCTTTCGTTTATATGTTCAATGGGTATGATGTTAAAACATTTAAAATCATCATTGTGAAACAAAGTGCAGTGTTTAGAGATACTATGTAGAAGGATTGTTTTCTACAATTAGAGCGATGCTTATTTGTAAAGGTTGTGCGGTTCTTCCCACGTATTGGAGACCACAAATACAATTGATGAGATATATGACATCATTTGACTGACAGTTTAGATGGGTTTCAATTTGATATTCATTTTTCGTTTGATTTGATCGAAAAATGTCTGTAGTGAGTATGCTGGAGAGTGTGCTGGAGAGAGTATACTGGAGAGAGTATGCTGGAGAGAGTGTGCTGGAGAGAGTATGCTGGAGACTGTGCTGGAGAGTGTGCTGGAGAGTGTGCTGGAGAGTGTGCTGGAGAGTGTGCTGGAGAGTGTGCTGGAGACTGTGCTGGAGACTGTGCTGGAGACTGTGCTGGAGAGTGTGCTGGAGAGTGTGCTGGAGAGTGTGCTGGAGAGTGTGCTGGAGAGTGTGCTGGAGAGTGTGCTGGAGAGTGTGCTGGAGAGTGTGCTGGAGAGTGTGCTGGAGAGTGTGCTGGAGAGTGTGCTGGAGAGTGTGCTGGAGAGTGTGCTGGAGAGTGTGCTGGAGAGTGTGCTGGAGAGAGTGTGCCGGAGAGTGTGCCGGAGAGCGTGCCGGAGAGCGTGCCGGAGAGTGTATGCTGGAGAGAGTATGCTGGAGAGCGTGCTGGAAAGCGTGCTGGAGAGTATGCTGGAGAGTGTGCTGGAGAGTGTATGCTGGAGAGAGTATGCTGGAGAGCGTGCTGGAAAGTGTATGCTGGAAAGAGTATGCTGGAGAGTATGTTGGAGAGTATGTTGGAGAGTATGCTGGAGAGTATGCTGGAGAGAGTGCGCCGGAGAGCGTGCTGGAGAGCGTGCTGGAGAGCATGCTGGAGAGTGTATGCTGGAGAGTATGCTGGAGAGCGTGCTGGAAAGCGTGCTGGAGAGTATGCTGGAGAGAGTATGCTGGAGAGTATGCTGGAGAGTATGCTGGAGAGTGTGCTGGAGAGTATGCTGGAGAGCGTGCTGGAGAGTGTATGCTGGAAAGAGTATGTTGGAGAGTGTGCTGGAGAGTGTGCTGGAGAGTGTGCTGGAGAGTGTGCTGGAGAGAGTATGCTGGAGAGAGTATGCTGGAGAGAGTATGCTGGAGAGAGTATGCTGGAGAGAGTATGCTGGAGAGAGTATGCTGGAGAGAGTGTGCTGGAGAGTGTGCTGGAGAGTATGCTGGAGAGTATGCTGGAGAGTATGCCGGAGAGTATGCTGGAGAGTATGCCGGAGAGTATGCCGGAGAGTGTGCCGGAGAGTATGCCGGAGAGTGTGCTGGAGAGAGTATGCTGGAGAGAGTATGCTGGAGAGAGTATGCTGGAGAGAGTATGCTGGAGAGAGTATGCTGGACAGAGTATGCTGGAGAGAGTATGCTGGAGAGAGTATGCTGGAGAGTGTGCTGGAGAGTATGCTGGAGAGTATGCCGGAGAGTATGCTGGAGAGTATGCTGGAGAGTATGCCGGAGAGTATGCTGGAGAGTGTGCTGGAGAGTGTGCTGGAGAGTGTGCTGGAGAGTGTGCTGGAGAGTGTGCTGGAGCAGCATAAGCATCTCTTTTTTCTACATTTTGAGCTCCCTTTTGTATATAAACATGAATTAACGGTAATTTGTTGAGGTATTTCTTGTTTCCCAGAAAAATTAATCCGGCTAGGTGCCAAGATATTTTTGACAGTCTTTGCTCTTTTAAATGTTATTATCGGTTTCGATGGTAAACTATTTTTTAAAAAGGGGTCAACGCGTAGGATGTGCCAGTGTCTATTCATAATATCTTTTATGTTTTTATGTGCTGCATTGTATTTGTATTTGTATTTCGCCTTTTTTGTACCCATTGTGTCCTTCTCTTTAGTTCTGTTTGATGTTGTATCGTTAGAAGGTAAGCATTCTTCTTGGCTTAAAGTTACTGTCTTTTATATGCATCTGAAAGGAGTGTCTGTGGGTAGTTTTTTTCTTTAAACCGTTTTTGCAGAATGCGGCTTTGATTATTGAAGTCTTTGTTTAATGTACAGTTTTTTCGGATCCTCTTGTACTGGCTAGATCGTATATTTTTTAGCCACTTCAGATAGTGACTGCTCTTATAGTCCAGATAGCTGTTGCTATCCACTTTTTTTAAAATGTGTACGGGTGATAATTTTGTCGTTTTTGCTATGGTAAGATCTAAAAAATCTATTTCAGTCGACTGTATATTGAAGGTGAATTTTATCCCCAGGTGTTATTATTTAGTGTCTGACAGAAATCTGTCGCTGTTGTAAAATCACCTTCCCAAATCAGGAACAGATCGTCTATGTATCTCCTAAATAATAAAATATTAGTAGTTGCCCACGGGTGTTGCGAAATGTGTTCTTCTTCAAACATTCCCATGAAAATGTTGGCATAACTGGGTGCTACTCGCGTCCCCATAGCCGTGCCTTTTGTTTGATGGTCCAGTTTCTGGTCCAATGTAAAAATGTTCTTTTTTAGGATGAATTCCATACTCCTGCATAAAAAGTCGGATTGTGCAGAAAGTAATTCAGTATCCCTCTCATCTTATTTTCAGGTTTTCCAGACCTAATGTATGTTCGATATTGCTGTACAATGAGGTCACATCTAGAGTGATAAACAATACATTTTCTTTGATCGAAATTTTGTTTAAATCCTTTATCAATTGTGTTGAATCTTTGAGGAAGCCGGGGAACTCCATCACATACTTTTGTCAAATGAAATCCAGATAATGGGAGAGATGGCAGGTGGGAGATGGCAGACCTGATATAATGGGTCTGCCTGGGGGATTGGTTGGGTTTTATGTATTTTTGGTAAATGGTAGAAATAAGGCATGTTGGTGTTTCTCGGGATCAGATCGTTTTTATCATTTTTATTGAGAATGTGATTGGATAAGGCTTGGTTGACCATGGTTTTGAGGTCTTCCATAATGGTCGATAGTGGATTATCTGTAAGGTTAATAGAATAGTTCTTGTCTGATAACATTTTCATGGCTTCTGCATGATAATCCATAATGTTTTGTACTACTGTACCCCCTCCCGTGTCTGCTGATCGGATGACTATTTGATCATTGCTTTTTACATTTTTTAGAGCTATTTTCTCTTTATGAGTTCGATTGTTTTTACCACGGATTTTATACGAGTCTAGCTCCTCCAGATCTTTAAAGGAACAGTGTCATCACAAAAAAAAATTTCATATGTTCAAGATGTTAGTGCTTTATTAAAAACGTTTATATTTATTTGTGTGTTTGTGTTTTACTTTTTCTTATTTTTACACTTTTTCTTCCCTATGGGGGCTGCCATTTTTTGTTCCATTTCTGTGTGTGTCGATTAACGACACATACAGACATGGAATACGGCAGCCACAGTCCCATAGGGACTGCGAACGGCTCCCGTCCCATTCACTTGTGTGTACGGCGTCTGTGTGGGAACTGCGCATGCGCCGCTCCCACACAGTCCAATTTGAAATTGGCGCCGTCCGGCGCCATTTTCCTGTGGACCGGAAGTCGCGGCCGGACAGTAATATTACTACTTCCGGTCGCGGCTTCCGGACTTGTGCACTTGGACCAGCGGCAGCAGACGGAGCGGACGGGCCGGAGGGAGCCGCGGCGGCAGGAGCAGGTAAGAGATTTCAATGTATGTTCGTGTTTGTGTGTGTTTACTACTGTATGTAAACCTACTACACTGTGTGTTAGCTCAAAAAATGGCGACACACAGTGTAGGAGGTTACACCGTTCAAACCCCTCGTTTATCCCGGCACTAGCCAGGATAAAGGAGGGGGGGATGCTGAGAGCTCACTAGAGCGAGGGCTTTTTACCCAATTTTGCAGCAGAAAAGCTATGTGGTTGCTTTACCACATGCTTTTGGGAATGGCTCCATCTAGTGACCAGAAATGGTAAATACTATAAATTTGAATCCAATTGAATCCAATTTATAATATTTCCTGACTCGTGAAAAAAATAAAAAAAATTTGAACAATGTTTAATCACCCACACACTAAATGTTTAATTTAAAAAAAAAAAACATGTTTTTCTGGCAACACATTGCCTTTAAGAACTAGGTGGTGGAAGGTGTTAATGAAATGTCCTTGGTTTCCCACAGGATAGAACTTAGATATGGGTTTGAGATCTGTATGTCTAAATGCATCAGGTGTCTCTGTATCTAGGATTGCATTTACTTTATTAACATTGTCTGAGTTAGGAGAATTGTTTTTTGTGGCTGTGACTTGAAAATGTCTATGTAGTGTTAATTTCCTAGTCAGTCTGTGTAGATCTAGGAATAAGTCAAAGCCATTGGTACTGGCCGTTGGACAGAAAGCCAGACCTTTATTCGGGAGTGACGTTTCCGAGCCATTTAGAGTGTGGTTTGAGAGATTAAAGATAGAGGTTTGTCGTGTGGGGGAGGTGGTTATTCTTTTTTTCTTTTTGTCTCCCCTGGTTCCTCTGTATCGTTTTTTCTTTTTTTGGGATGAAAAAAATGAGTGATCGTTAACATTTGTGAGTTGGATGGGGGGATTGATTCTAAAAAAAGAGAAGAAGGTTGAGAGCTGGAGTGTATAGGCTCTTCTAATTGCGTAGAAAATGCAGAGGCTAGGAATGGAACGGACATATTCGAACCAGCTCTGGTGTTATCAATAGTATTGGTTCCCGAGGGGAGGGAACAATCAATGGGGCACAGCGATAAAGGGTTAGGGGAAGACATAGGTGTATTGGGTGGGTGGGAAAGGGAGGGGTTCAATTGAGTTCTGATTGGGGAATGGTCGGGTGAATTGTGAACTGTCAGTATAGACATGTCAATTGATGATTTTCTTGTGGATAGGTTCTGAACTGTGGAAGAATCAGAGAAACTGGGGTTAACTGAATTTGCATTTTTGATATTCTGTTCTATTGGTTTGGGTTTGTTGTTTGGTGAATTTCCATGATTTACTTTGCCAAATTTGCTGTTAAGGAATATTCTACGTGATTGGATCATTTCAAATCTTTTTTCTAATTCAATTTTTTTAGGGTCTAATTGGGGAAGGGTACTGATTGGCTGAGGGATATTATTCATTGTATGTGTTCGTTCGGGACGAATATATTGGGAAGGGTGTTTATTCCAAAATCTGATTTGGTTAGTTTGATAGTCTGTTCTATCTCTGGTGAGTTTATTGGCTTTGAAGATTCTATGATTGATATTATGGTTGATGTGGTGGAAATCTTGATGTTTGGAGTAAGTTTTTAGTTGTTCTATAATTGTTTCAATTCTACTGGTGAGTTTGACACATAGTATTTTCCGTTTGGATAACAATCTATTGATCATCCCACACGACCGGGTCGCGTCCGAGCCCGAGTGCCGGCCGGTAAAATCGGCCATTCTGCCCGGCCGGTTTGCATAAAGTTATGCATCCGTGCCGGGCAGATCCGGACAGTGACATCAGCGGCAACTCCTGAAGGGGAATCCCCATGTGTTTGGGGATTCCGCTTCAGGAGTTTCCCCTGATGTCACTGCCCAGATATGGACAGAGACATCAAGCGCTCTGTCCAGGAGCGGAATCCCCGAACACACGGGGATTCCGCTCCTTCAATGAGCTAAAGTGCGGCTAGCACATAGCAGAGCGGGGAGATACCTCCCCGCTCTGCTATAGTGGCGTCGCTACAGTAGTAGCAGCAGCAGCAGCTGCTGCAGCTGCTAGCGGCGCCATCAAAGGTGTCGCCGGGCCAGGGCGCTTTTAAAACAAGCAGGAGAAGGGAGCCAGCGCAGCGCTCCCTTCCACCTGCTGTACACCCCGGCCCTGCCACACCGTGTACAGCGATGCCATTCGTCAGAATGGCATCAACTCCTCCTCCTCACATGCACTCTGCGCTGTGAGGAGGAGATAGAGCGCAAGAGCCGGAAAACACGGCCGTCACTCGGGACACATCCCGGTGATGGCCGGGTATTACCCGGCCCCATAGACTTCTATGGGAGCCGGGCGGCCGGGTACCCGGGCGAAAATAGAGCATGTCCTATTTTTTGACGGGCGGTTTTCCCGGCCGTCAAAAAATCGGTCGTGTGAATAGCCCCATTAGGGGTCTATTATTCCTAATGCAGCCGGGTGCCGGCCGATTTATGAACGGCCGGCACCCGGCCGGGAAACCCTGCCGTGTGAATGAGGCCTTAGTGCATTCTTCCATATACTCTTCCCAATCTGTTGTGAAGATAATGTCATCTTTGAATGTAGAAAGGCATTGTAAGCCCTCTGGGTGTGATTTTTTCTTTTAGATACATAGATAAAAAGATGACATCAATATGATGTTGCATTTCTAATCTAGATGTGTCTTCAAGCTCATTAAAAAGATGGGTCATTTTCTGTGAATCCTCATCATTAAGTTCTACAGTCTCGGAATCCGTTTGTGGCCGGATAGAGGGATTACTTGCAGTCAGTAGTTTTAGGAGTCTCTCTCGGGACTCTTTTCGGTGTTTAAAATGTTCCATCGTTGCAGGGAGTCAGCTGTAGGATGATATAGATAGTTTTTCCTTTTTCTTTGATGTTCCAAAGACTATCTTTTGCGGCTTGGTAGAGAACACTTGGGTTCAATCTATGGGTTCCTAGGACAATCCCAAAGACGTGGCTAGACAATGATAGAGAAAACAACAAAGCGCACAATAGTGCATGAAACTGTGTATACAGGTGTGAACAGAGTGCAAGTGATGCTAACCTGGTGTGGTTATGACATCCAGAGTGCAAGTGATGCTAAGGTTAGCACTCTGTTCACACCCGTATACACAGTTTCATGCACTATTGTGCGCTTTCTTGTTTTCTCTCTGTCATTGTCTGGAGCGGAGCAGAGTGATACATTGTTTTGTGGGATAAGATTCTGTATAAACTTGTATTTGACTCATTTAACCCCTTCTTGCACAGGAGTTGTTCACATGACATAGGGAAGACCGGACACCTGCTGCAAAGGTCGGAGACCGGAGAGGACTATGATTATAACCGTTTCACCCCTTCGATGCTGCGGTCAATAGCGACTGCAGAATCTAAGCTGTAAGAAAGAGAGGGGGGGTCCTCTGTGACAGCTCATCGGCCCCTCGCGACACGATCACGGGGTATGGATGGCTGTCATGGCAGCCTGTGGTTATGAAGGTCCGCCATCTTTCTGCTCCCATTAACCCCTTAAACGTAATCACGATATACTGCGATATTAGTGTTACAGTGTATTGTACCAGCGATCTAATCATCACTAGATCACGTCCCCCAGAAGAGTAATGCCATTTGGTAATAATAGTTAGATAAAGTTATTAGTTCTCTACAAAATATTATTAAATATAAAATAAAACCTTTTTCCCATTTTGGCTTAAAGAGGCTCTGTCACCAGATTTTGCAACCCCTGTGTGCTATTGGAGCAGATCGGCGCTGCAATGGAGATAAGAGTAACGTTTTGTTTTTTTTTTTTTAAAACAAGCATTTTTGGCCAAGTTATGACCATTTTTATATTTATGCAAATGAGGCTTGCTAAAGTCCAACTGGGCGTGTTTAAAGTAAAAGTACAACTGGGCGTGTCTTGTGTGTGTAACATCTGGGAGTGTATTGTGTGTGTACATCTGGGCGTGTATTGTGTGTTACATCTGGGCGTGTATTGTGTGTGTTACATCTGGGAGTGTATTGTGTGTTACATCTGGGCGTGTATTGTGTGTGTTACATCTGGGCGTGTATTGTGTGTGTAACATCTGGGAGTGTATTGTGTGTTACATCTGGGCGTGTATTGTGTGTGTACATCTGGGCGTGTATTGTGTGTTACATCTGGGCGTGTATTGTGTGTTACATCTGGGCGTGTATTGTGTGTGTTACATCTGGGCGTGTATTATGTGTGTTACATCTGGCCGTGTATTGTGTATGTACATCTGGGCGTGTATTGTGTGTGTTACATCTGGGCGTGTATTGTGTGTGTACATCTGGGCGTGTATTATGTGTGTTACATCTGGGCGTGTATTGTGTGTGTTACATCTGGGCGTGTATTGTGTGTTACATCTGGGCGTGTATTGTGTGTGTTACATCTGGGCGTGTATTGTGTGTGTTACATCTGGGAGTGTATTGTGTGTTACATCTGGCCGTGTATTGTGTGTGTTACATCTGGGCGTGTATTGTGTGTGTTACATCTGGGCGTGTATTGTGTGTTACATCTGGGCGTGTATTGTGTGTGTTACATCTGGGCGTGTATTGTGTGTGTTACATCTGGGCGTGTATTGTGTGTGTAACATCTGGGAGTGTATTGTGTGTTACATCTGGGCGTGTATTGTGTGTGTACATCTGGGCGTGTATTGTGTGTTACATCTGGGCGTGTATTGTGTGTTACATCTGGGCGTGTATTGTGTGTGTTACATCTGGGCGTGTATTATGTGTGTTACATCTGGCCGTGTATTGTGTATGTACATCTGGGCGTGTATTGTGTGTGTTACATCTGGGCGTGTATTGTGTGTGTACATCTGGGCGTGTATTATGTGTGTTACATCTGGGCGTGTATTGTGTGTGTTACATCTGGGCGTGTATTGTGTGCGTTACATCTGGGCGTGTATTGTGTGTGTTACATCTGGGCATGTATTATGTGTGTTACATCTGGCCGTGTATTGTGTATGTACATCTGGGCGTGTATTATGTGTTACATCTGGGCGTGTATTGTGTGTGTTACATCTGGGCGTGTATTGTGTGTGTACATCTGGGCGTGTATTATGTGTGTAACATCTGGGCGTGTATTGTGTGTGTACATCTGGGCGTGTATTATGTGTGTACATCTGGGCGTGTATTGTGTGTGTTACATCTGGGCGAGTATTGTGTGTGTAACATCTGGGCGTGTATTGTGTGTGTAACATCTGGGCGTGTATTGTGTGTGTACATCTGGGCGTGTATTGTGTGTGTACATCTGGGCGTGTATTGTGTGTTACATCTGGGCGTGTATTGTGTGTTACATCTGGGCGAGTATTGTGTGTGTAACATCTGGGCGTGTATTGTGTGTGTACATCTGGGCGTGTATTGTGTGTGTACATCTGGGCGTGTATTGTGTGTGTTACATCTGGGCGTGTATTGTGTGTGTTACATCTGGGCGTGTATTGCTAAATTCCAACTGGGTGTGTTTAAAGTAAAAGTACAACTGGGCGTGTATTGTGTGTGTACATCTGGCCGTGTATTGTGTATGTACATCTGGCCGTGTATTGTGTATGTACATCTGGGCGTGTATTGTGTGTGTTACATCTGGGCGTGTATTGTGTGTGTACATCTGGGCGTGTATTATGTGTGTAACATCTGGGCGTGTATTGTGTGTGTACATCTGGGCGTGTATTATGTGTGTACATCTGGGCGTGTATTGTGTGTGTTACATCTGGGCGAGTATTGTGTGTGTAACATCTGGGCGTGTATTGTGTGTGTTACATCTGGGCGTGTATTGTGTGTGTACATCTGGGCGTGTATTATGTGTGTAACATCTGGGCATGTATTGTGTGTGTACATCTGGGCGTGTATTGTGTGTGTACATCTGGGCGTGTATTGTGTGTGTTACATCTGGGCGTGTATTGTGTGTGTACATCTGGGCGTGTATTATGTGTGTACATCTGGCCGTGTATTGTGTGTGTTACATCTGGCCGTGTATTGTGTGTGTTACATCTGGGCGTGTATTGTGTGTGTACATCTGGGCGTGTATTATGCGTTTAACATCTGGGCGTGTATTATGTGTGTTACATCTGGGCGTGTATTATGTGTACATCTGGGCGTGTATTGTGTGTTACATCTGGCCGTGTATTGTGTGTGTAACATCTGGGCGTGTATTGTGTGTGTACATCTGGGCGTGTATTGTGTGTGTACATCTGGCCGTGTATTGTGTGTGTTACATCTGGCCGTGTATTGTGTGTGTTACATCTGGGCGTGTATTGTGTGTTACATCTGGCCGTGTATTGTGTGTGTTACATCTGGCCGTGTATTGTGTGTGTTACATCTGGGCGTGTATTGTGTGTGTACATCTGGGCGTGTATTATGTGTGTTACATCTGGCCGTGTATTGTGTGTGTTACATCTGGGCGTGTATTGTGTGTTACATCTGGGCGTGTATTGTGTGTGTTACATCTGGGCGTGTATTATGTGCGTTACATCTGGGCGTGTATTATGTGTGTTACATCTGGGCGTGTATTGTGTGTGTACATCTGGGCGTGTATTATGTGTGTTACATCTGGGCGTGTATTGTGTGTACATCTGGGCGTGTATTATGTGTGTTACATCTGGCCGTGTATTGTGTGTGTTACATCTGGGCGTGTATTGTGTGTGTGTACATCTGGCCGTGTATTGTGTGTGTTACATCTGGCCGTGTATTGTGTGTGTTACATCTGGGCGTGTATTGTGTGTTACATCTGGGCGTGTATTATGTGTGTTACATCTGGGCGTGTATTATGTGTGTTACATCTGGGCGTGTATTATGTGTGTTACATCTGGGCGTGTATTATGTGTGTTACATCTGGGCGTGTATTATGTGTGTTACATCTGGGCGTGTATTATGTGTGTTACATCTGGCCGTGTATTGTGTGTGTTACATCTGGGCGTGTATTGTGTGTTACATCTGGGCGTGTATTGTGTGTGTACATCTGGGCGTGTATTATGTGTGTTACATCTGGGCGTGTATTATGTGTGTAACATCTGGCCGTGTATTGTGTGTGTTACATCTGGGCGTGTATTGTGTGTTACATCTGGGCGTGTATTATGTGTACATCTGGGCGTGTATTGTGTGTGTTACATCTGGGCGTGTATTGTGTGTGTACATCTGGGCGTGTATTATGTGTGTACATCTGGGCGTGTATTATGTGTACATCTGGGCGTGTATTATGTGTGTACATCTGGGCGTGTATTATGTGTACATCTGGGCGTGTATTGTGTGTGTACATCTGGGCGTGTATTGTGTGTACATCTGGGCGTGTATTATGTGTGCGTACATCTGGGCGTGTATTGTGTGTGTGTACATCTGGGCGTGTATTATGTGTGTTACATCTGGGCGTGTATTATGTGTGTTACATCTGGGCGTGTATTGTGTGTACATCTGGGCGTGTATTATGTGTGTTACATCTGGCCGTGTATTGTGTGTGTTACATCTGGGCGTGTATTGTGTGTGTTACATCTGGGCGTGTATTGTGTGTGTTACATCTGGGCGTGTATTATGTGTGCAACATCTGGGCACCAGAGGCTACAGTTGATTCTGCAGCAGCATAATAACAATACACGCCCAGATGTAACACACACAATACACGCCCAGATGTACACACAATACACGCCCAGATGTAACACACATAATACACGCCCAGATGTAACACACATAATACACGCCCAGATGTAACACACATAATACACGCCCAGATGTAACACACAATACACGCCCAGATGTACACACACAA
This sequence comes from Rhinoderma darwinii, assembly GCF_050947455.1. Classification (NCBI taxonomy): domain Eukaryota; kingdom Metazoa; phylum Chordata; class Amphibia; order Anura; family Rhinodermatidae; genus Rhinoderma; species Rhinoderma darwinii. The sequence goes on from NW_027463790.1 coordinate 229,362, forward strand.
TACA